>NC_060950.1:47353006-47425506 GCF_022045245.1 Lucilia cuprina | reverse complement strand
AGGTCAAAATTCACTTACAAACACTAATAACACTTTTAAATTCTACATAAGAAATATTGAAGAAGACTTAACTCCCCCTACCAACATTTTTAAGGATAGGCCATATTTTGCCCTACTCCCCTTTGAGCCCTCCTAAAAAAATCTCTTTTTTTTAAAAAAAGTAAAAATACTTCGAAAAAATGTTAAAAAAACAAACCAAATGCTTTATTTTTTAAAATAATCCTCATTTTTAACATACATACTGACTGGTGTAGGGTATCATATGGTCGGCTACGCCCGACTATACATTCATACTTGTTTTCTATTATGATTTACAACACCTTGTTGTTGAGTATGTCACAGAGTTGAATTTTAATTGTAGTACACATTTCCCTAAAAATACATACCTGCGAGCGAAAAATTTCAATTAAAAAAAACGTTTGAGAAAATTTATATTGCGACTAAATAAATAAATAATAAATAATGGATATTAACGTAGAATTATTTTTAAAAAAACGTAAGTACTATTTTTAAAGAGTGAGGAAGTTTATCTAAAATATATTTTTAGTTTTATAAAATTTTTTCGCATAAACAAGGATTTTTTTTGTTTTTGCTGCAAAAACTGGATATTTTTTTAAAGCCTTCCACTCGGTGTTCTGCCATTCCACCAGTTTTAAAGTTGTGTTGTGCTTTGAGATTTTTTGCTGATGGTAGCTACCAAAAAAGTAGCGGGAATGATTTTAATGCTGGCGATTCACAACCAACTGTTTCCTGCATTTTGAAAGAAATAATACAATTCTTTGAACAAAAAATTTGCAAAAAGTGGAAGAAGAAAAGAGCAATAGTAAGACGCCCTTTTACTCAAAAACACGATTTCCAGGAGTAATTGGCTGTATAGATGGTACACACGTAAGAATTGTAGCGCCTCCAAAGGAATTACAACATCTATATTTAAACAGAAAGGGATATTACAGCTTGAATGTTATGATTGTAAGGATGGTAATTTTTAATTAAAACTATTATTTAAAAATGTATTTTTTAGTTGTGCGACTTTGAAATAAAGATCCGTTATGTAGATGCTCGATATCCCGGTTCTAACCATGACTCCTTCGTGTGGAATATGAGCGAACTAAAACAATATTTACAAAATACAATGGAGAATAATACCTGGATTTTAGGTACGAAGTATAATGCTTCTTAAAACTCATTATAATCAAATATGCTACATATTTTCAAATGTTTAGGTGATGCCGGGTATCCATTGAAACCATTTTTAATAACTCCATTTCGAGGCGCTGCAGAAGGATCACAAGAAAGACGCTTTAATACAGTTCATGCAAAAGCAAGAAATATTATTGAAAGAACAATTGGGGTTCTTAAAAGCAGATTTCGATTTTTGCTTTCTGCATGAGGTTTGCACTATGCTCCGGAAAAAGCAACTCAAATTACAAATGTGTGTTGCGCATTGCATAATTTAAGCCAACACTTCAAGACCGAATTTCATGATGAAACGATTTTGCCTATAAATACAGACATAGATGTTGCGGAAGCTACAGAAAGAAACATAGAAGAGTTCTCACAACAAATTATAAATAATTTAATGCTAGCAATTCTAAACGAATAAACATTATTTTTAAATCATATTCATTGCTTTTATTTCACTTCAAAAGTAGTTAGTAGTAAAAAACAAAAAAATCGTAAAAATATCACAAAGGTATAGAAAATAAAAGAAAAACTTAAATATATGTATATAAAATAGTTAACATTAAAAAGAAAAAAGTAAAAATATCACAAAAATTCATGTTTTTTATGTGATCACATAGAAAACAAAAACATAAAAAAGGAAAAAAATTCATTGTGTCTTCTATGTGATCACATACATTCTTAATCTATTAAAACAAAATTAAAGACTTGTACATCACATCTCTTCTATTCTCTTATTTGTAAGTTGGATTTTGGCTTTTATTAATTTAATTTGTAAATCAGCCTTTTTCTTTTTTAATTCATACATTTATTTTGTTTATTTTATAGTTTTTGTATGAATTCTTTTCATGCGTTTCAATGTCCGCAAGATTTCCTCCTGATTTGTAGCTTGTTTTTTTAGTATTTCCAAGCGATATTCCTCCATCTTATTTTTTGACCGCTTACTACTTTTTGGCAGTTCTCTTTCCGGACTATGCTGCTCAGGAAGCGTTGAAGCTTCCAAAGGTACAAATATTGATTCCACCTCATCGGAATCTTCTTGAATGTCCAATCCCATTGCAGATCCATTTGGGTTGACTTGCGATTGCATTGAGACAAGTTCCACAGTGCTTTGTTCTAGTGGACTCAAACTTCTGTGGACGGACCACCACGTGTAGCTTGAAAGTTTTTTTTATTTGCAGCTAATTTTCTTTTTAAGTTGGCTTTGTAGTGAGTCCTCACCTTAAATGAAATAAAATTAATGTTTAAGTCTAGTTCATTTTAATGCATCTAATACATACTCTTTGCCATTCTTTCGCGTTTCTAATCGGTGGTCCCAAGGCATTTAATAGCTCCGTAAAATTATCCCATTTGTCTTTAAGCTGCATTTTGTTATACCCAAATGGTAACTTTCCCCGTGCAATATCTGGATTTTGTGTCATCAGATCCACCAGCTTTTCCATCTGCTTTTTATTAGTAATTTTTTTAAGAAATATTTACAATTACATTAATAAACGTTTCGCAAAAATGTTATATGTAACTTACAATTTTTTATCCATTTAATTTTAAATTTTTTACGCTTAAAAACTCAATACACAACAGCTAATGAGCAGTTGTAAGTTTTTGATAATTCTAACGACACATAGGAAGACATGTTGTAACGATAATATGAGTAAATTTACATAGACAACTCAAAATACAACACTGCACGTAAGTGTTGTCAATCATAATCGCAATTTACAACATTAAAATAATAATTGTTTTGAACGGTAATCGGGGCACAAATTGTACTTACATGTGTATCCCAGCTGATGATGAACGAATGCGACTAGTATATGTGTGTGTGGCGTGCTGTGTTTCACAGTCATAAAAATTGGCAACACCAACTTTTAGTGTAAAAAAGAAGGGTTGTATTTTCATTCAAAAATAAGATTTTAAAATTGGCGCTTGTTTTTTTTTCTCAATATTTAAAAATATGAGATGAATGAATATTTCTAAAAATTATGATAGCCTGTTACTTTGTGTGGTAAACCTTAGGAAAAATAGGCTGATTAGCCCTAGATAGAGGAATTGGTGGATAGGAATTTATGCAAATCCCGCGAAAATATAATGTAAATGTATCGATAGTATAAATAAATAATATTTTTAGTAGGAGAAATATTAAGATTGGAGGGAACATTTCGAAATATATATTTTTTTTTATAAGATTTGTGTAGTCAAAATAAGCGACAGAAAATAGATTAAAAATAAAAATATAGAATAATATATAACGAAAAACCGTGAATTGAGTAAATATGGAATGGGTATTTAAGCCACCAACAGAAGAGAAAAAGGTTTAATGATAAGAGTGAGACGGTAAAAAAAGTGTGAATCTTGATAAATAAAATTGAAACTGTGTGGTAAATTAAAGTTAAAGTAGAAAATTTGCTTAGTGAAGAAAAAATTCTTTAACTATTGAAATATAAGGTAAGTTATCAGAAAATTTGAATAAAAACGGATATACGATGCCTCGATGATCAATTATTAATATAACAATTATTATTTATTTTAATGAGGTTAAATTTTCTATCCTAATGGGCTATTTTTCATCACACAGTGATGAATAGCCAGGTAAAAATGTAGTTATATTGTTAAAAGAAAGACTTCTGAAAATCGTGTAGTGAAAGCCAAATAAGATATTTAAATACTATGCTGTGACAAATGTTTATAATAGTGGCAAATCAAAGTATACAAAACTTATCTACATGAGAATAGAAGGAGATAAGTGGTAGCTTGAGCCCTAACGAAAGAAGTAAAGAAAATAATAATAATAATAATAATAATAATAATAATAATAATAATAATAATAATAATAATAATAACAATAATAATAATAATAATAATAAAATTAGTAAAAACAAAAGAAAAAGATCTCAAAAAACAGCTTTAACTCCATATAAGGTCCTTTTCAAAAAATGTTTTTAATGCTCATCACTGGCTTAAAATACGAATATAGCAATAAAATTCGACAGACATAAATTCCGTGCGAGCCAAAAGGTCTCTCCTGAAGATAATGACTTTAACACTCATTATTGCCCTAAAAATTCGAGTATAGAGATGAAATTCGATACAAGTAAGATTCTTATGAATTTTACCACTTTTTTAGGATCGGCCCATATAGGGTCCCCTTCTGAAAATGACTTTAACGCTCTTTGCAGGCTTTAAAATACGAATATTGTGACGAAATTCGACACAAATAAATTTTAGACGAGCCAAAATCTTTTTACCAAATTAAGTGAGGTTCGGTCCATAATTGACCCTACCGCCTGTATGAGCGTTAAATCATTACCAAAATTGTCCAGAATTGACCCTATCCCCCCTATTGGGTTCTCTTCAAAAAATGACTTCAACGCTCATTACTAGCTTTAAAATACTTGTAAAGCGACACATGTAAGTTTCTTACGAGTCAAGCTCATTAATGAAACTTTCCCTATATATCGTCCCCCTTTCAAAATGACTATAACACTCATTACTGGCTTAAAAATTGGAATGTAGTGACGAAATTTGACTCACATAATTTTATGCTAGCTTAAATCCGTCCATAATTTACCCTCCAGCCCATAAAGGGTAAACGCTAATTAACCTAGTAAAAACACAAGTATAGCGATAAAATGTGATACAAGTATTTAAGTTCCTCTCGAGCCAAAATCTCTCTACTAAATGGTATGTGGATCGGCCCATATAAAGTCCCCTTCAAGAAATTACTTAAACGAAATAGGTCATGAAATTCGCTACCGAATTTCATGCAAAATATGTTAGTAATTCACCTTCCACAACTTCTACTGAACTTCTCTCAATAAAGTAAAAAAATGTAAATATTTGTTAAGCACTTATTTTTTATTATATTAGCAACACTGTTTCTGTTTTGTGGTTGACAAAAATAGAAATTAGCTTAATTCGACTGCACCGACAAAAGCAGTCCAGTGGTAATGTAGCTAGCTGTCCATGTAAACCTTGTGAGCAAGGTACAGGCCGCAATTTTCAAGATAATTTGACGGAATAGTTAAAATCGGTTCATTTTTTCACCTAGCCCCCATACAACCCTACCTCCCGATTTGGGCTTTTTATTATCTCTCTAGAAATTGGAACAAATAAGTTTTATCTACTGATACTGCAGATTTTCGTAACGATCTGCACTTAAATGGCCTTAGCCCCAATACAAACCCATTTTCAAAAAATGTATTAAACAAAAATGACCATTCGTATCACAATGAAACTCAACAAAACTAACTTTCATTTAAAAATAAATCATTTTCCCATACTTAATGAGGATCGGCCCATATTTGACCTATACTCCTATATAAAGCCTTATTTAGAAAATTTTGTTTTTTATCAATAAATTGCTTAAATACTTTGGAATTAAGGTAAAATTTCTTTATGAAAAAGAGTAGGGGAAAGTATGGACCTATCCTTATAAATGTTGGTAGAGGAATTCAGTTCTACTTCAAAGTTATTTATATAGAATTAAAAAATATTATTAGTGTTTATAGGTGAATTTTGACCTTTAAGTAATTTACTGAAGGGAGTTTGTATGGGGCCTATGCCCTATTAGTTAAGTACGGTTGTATGGGGGCTAGGCGAAATAATGGACCGATTGCATCCATTTTCAATAGGCTTCGTTCTTAGGCCAAAATTCATCATCCAATTATTTGGAAAATTGCGCACAAGGTTTACATGGACAGCCAGCCAGAGGAACGGGCGGACATAGCTTAATCGACTCAGAAAACAATTCTGAGCCGATTGGTATACTTAAAGGTATAGGACGAATATTTTCGTATGTTACAAACATCAGCACAAACCCAATATACTCTCGTCAGTAAAGTGGTGAAGGCTATACAATTTTTATACCCTACACCACTATAGTGGGGAGGGTATTATGCGTATGTGCTGAAGTCTGTAACACCCAAAAATATTGGTCCTAGACCAACCTTAAAGTATACCAATCGGCTCAGAAGTTTTTTGTTTTGTGAATTATCTTCGTATATTTGGATGTAGGTTGGTTTTATTGCGTTGTTTATTTTGTTTTTGTTTTCTGTGTTTTTCGTTATGTATGTTTAGATCCGTGGGTGGCCAGAAAGAGAACCCTACAAACATTTTCTATTGCGGAAGTTACCCGTGTGAAACTTCCAAACGTGCTAAAAGCTCGCCAGCGATGTTGCGGAAGTATAAGAATTCTTGTCACCAGTCGGGAAGAACTGATGCCGAGCTGGGGAACGTCTAAGAGTAATGTGGAAGATACTTCTGGAAGACCCGCAGAAGAAACTTCTAGATGACTCTTTGAAGTAAGGTATTGCCAAAGACTCTTCTAAATGTGACTAGAAAGTCACTTCTTGAAGTGACTACATAGTATCATCAAGAAGTGTTCCTATCTTATCTTCTGGAAGATGAGTTTTCTTTTCTTCTAGAAGAAAAGTATTCTTTTCTTCTAGAAAAAGAATATTCTCTTCATCTAGAATATGAGTATTCTCTTCTTCTAGAAAATGTGTTTTCTCTTTTCTATTTGTATACTCACCAAGATAAAATCTATAAAAATAAATCTAAATAAAATGAAATTTTATAGTTTTTATTAAAATAATTGAAAATTAAAATAGTAGAAAAAATAATTGATTTAACAACTAATCTAAAAAAGTGACATTAGACCGACTCAAAAAAAATGTGCATGAGTTAACCCCCTCAAAATATTTGCCGTTATGTAATATGAAGTCTAATGTACATACATATCAAAAATTTAGAATTATTACCTTATAATAAGATAATTTGCAGGAAATCTGTATTGATATTCCAACTGTTTGCTGGTATACTTCCAAAAATTATAAAATGTTGGACTCTAAAATATTTTTGTAGTTCTTCATAAATTTTATGATCAATCCATCAAATTGTAAGAGTTATATTTTGGAACGCATTAATCCATCAATCGTCTATAAAGATCTGAAATTACTAAGTCATGGATTAACGACCCTAAACGGGATATTGCTTTTGACACTAACTGCCGCTCCACACTAGGAAACTTTTTTTGGGAAACTTTTGATTTTGCGTGAGAGAGAAAGAGAATATCATTACTCTCTCTCGCGGTACGGAGTTTCTCGTACTCGGAAACTTGTTTTGTTTTGTTATTCTTCTTATTCATACAACAAAAATCAATCCAATTAATACGTACCCTACAAACATTTTCTATTGCGGAAGTTACCCGTGTGAAACTTCCAAACGTGCTAAGAGCTCGCCAGAGATGTTGTGGAAGTATAAGAATTCTTGTCCCCAGTCGGGAAGAACTGATGCCGAGCTGGGGAACGTCTAAGAGTAACTTGGAAGATACTTCTGGAAGACCCGCAGAAGAAACTTCTAGATGGAAGTAAGGTATTACCAAAGACTCTTCTAGAAATGACTAGGAGGTCACTTCTTGAAGTGACTACCTAGTATAAATCTGGAAGTGTTCCTATCTTATCTTCTAAAAGATGAGTTTTTCTCTTCTTCTAGAAGAAGAGTATTCTCTTCTTCTTGAAGATGAGTATTCTCTTCTTCTAGAAGATGAGTATTCTCGTCTTCTAGAAGATGAGTTTTCTCTTCTTCTACATGTATACTCACCAAAATAAAATCTATAAAAATAAATCTAAAATAAAATGAAATTTTATAGTTTTTATTGAATTAATTGAAATTAAAATAGTAGAAAATATAATTCATTTAACAATCTATTCTAAAAAACAATCTAATCTAAAAAAGTAATATATGTACATTAGACCGACTCACAAAAAATGGTGCTTGAGTTACCCCCCTCATAATATTCGCTGTTATGTTATATATGATGTTACCCAAAATATTTTCGGTTAATTATTGTCCATTCGTTAGTTGGACAGTTTTAAAGAAAATATCGTATGGGAACACGATTCTTCAAGTTAAATTCAATATTTTATCCACCTTCAAAAAATCTTTGTTATGTTTTATAATGGTTCCCAAAATATTTCTAGTCCATCGATGCACAGTGGGGCAGAATGGAAATTTTTGGAAATAAATCTGGCATTTCTAAACGGCTGTTCCGATCGGGATATAATTTGGCGTGAGCGTAGCCAAGGAGTATTCGAGTTTAAGTTTTGAAGATGAACCCCGCAGATGCCCCAGGGACGGAGCTGTGGCGGCTCAAAGTAGGGTACCTACGACATGTAAAATTTTTAAACTCGGGCCATTTTTATTTTCTGAAAGCGCTCGACGAGATCTTGAAAAAATATGCTTGGACATACTACTTATCTTTTATAATATCCGAGTTATAGGTATTTAAAAATTTAGTGATACAAAATTTACCATACCTTGGTCCGCCTTTTTTTGAATACCGGGCGTAATTTTGGACCAAATGGACTTAATTTTTTCTTGTTAGTTAGACAACAAATTTTTCAATAATATAGATTTTTTAGATTTTTGCCGTTTTTTTGCCCAAAATGTGTCTTAACTCTTTTATTAATAAAATAAAATTTTCTTTAAGAATATATAACAATTTTATAGTTTTCTAAAAGGTATCTTTACGCAGAACGCTTTGGCGTAAAAAACTTGTCCTATTTTTTGAAAATGTTGCCACTGCGTCCTTCCGAATATGACCTATTTTTTATCAAAACTTCAACTTTGGGCGACATGTTCTAAAATCCCAAAGCTGGGATCAGAAAACTGAAAGCAGTTTTGGAAACCTCAATATGTTTTCTATTTACTCCAAAAGTATTTTCCCAGCCCTAAAAGAAATGTGGACCCTATGGGCAAAAAAGTAAAAAATCCCTTTTTTGGGATTTTCATTCCTATTTTTGAATTGCGGGATGCCCTTTGACCTTTTCAATATTATTTTACATTTTCTTATTTGAAATGACAAATTTAACAAGCGTTGAAGATTCATTTTTACAAGATAAAGATTTCATTGAGTTTTGTTCATAAATAAAGATATGTCATATATTATATATTTGTTAAATTTCTAAAAACTATGATTTATATCAAAATTTTAATAGGGTCGCAGATAGCTACAACAATTTAGTCCATATTTATCCCTTAATATCTTTTTTCAGTTAGATATGAAAATTCTCGACCCTTTACATTTCAAGCCAATATCTCAATTACATTCAAAAATATGTTCATTTAAACCTGAGTCCTTTAATTTCACCTTTTTCATATTTTAGTATTAAATATGACAGAACATGTTTAAATCTTATATTTACCTATTTTCTATTTGTTTGCTTATCCTTATAATTGAAAGGTCCTATTATGCTTAAATTTTCAGATATTTATAACTATTTTTTACCTAAATTTTTTTGACAGATCATTTCGTTCTGTTTCGTTTATGATCATGTAGGTAAAAATATACAGGTAATGATAATTTCGATTCATTCACTAAAAAGAAATATCAATGACTGAATTACAGGTTATAGTAATATAGTCCTAAATGTTAATAGGTAGACAGTTCGTAATTTTTTACTTTGGAATACCTGTATCGGAAATGACAAGAATTGGTATACTTCTCAGATTTTAAGTACCATATTTAATAAATCTACAATGAAGATTACATTAAAGTACGAAGAGTTGTGTTCCGTTTTATGGAGTGTATCTTCAAAAGGGCCAGAAAGAATTGAAGACATTTCAAATTATATAAAAACTACATATAGTAGAAAAGTAGACAAAACAGGCATATCAAAAATTGAAAACTTTTTGATGTAAAAAGTAAGTCTGTGGATGGAAATCAAAAGAAATATCGATTAAAATTTTGTAGTTGGATGGAAACTACTACGGAAATCTCAACTTACAACACATCAGCAGGAGCGCCTTGCAAGTCACTCGAAGGCTTATGTTCAAGGTCAAAAAAAGAGGGTCACACAAAAACTTTTTTCAATCTCAAATGAGGAAATTGCTGATACATTTAACGAAATGCTGAAAAAGGAAAACCAACCTATGGATGCCGTACATATTGCAACTATTCTTCCTAATGCAAACTATCCTACTATCACCTATTGCTGTTAATGATGTGGAAGCTTGTATTGATATATCATTTTTGCTCGAAAACACAGCATCAAGAATTGTGTCAGACTTTTTAGAAGACCAACTAAGGAAAATTCATAACTGTGATGTTGTCTTAATGTGTAAGTGGGGATGTGACGGTTTATCAGCACTTCCAGAATACAAACAAACTTGTGGAAGTCGGACATTAATCATAGTTTTAGAAATTTAACAAATATATAATATATGACAAAATCTTTATTTATGAACAAAACTCAATGAAATCTTCAACGCTTGTTAAATTTGTCATTTCAAATACGAAAATGCAAAAAAAAAAAATGAAAAGGTCAAAGGGCATCCCGCATTTCCCAAAAATAGGAATGAAAATCCCAAAAATGGGATTTTTTACATTTTTGCCCATAGGGTCCACATTTCTTTCAGGGCTGGGAAAATACTTTTGGAGTAAATAGAAAACATATTGAGGGTTCCAAAACTGCTTTCAGTTTTCTGATCCCAGCTTTGGGATTTTAGAACAATTCGCCCAAAGTTGAAGTTTTGATAAAAAATATGTCATATTCGGAAGGACGCAGTTGCAACATTTTCAAAAAATAGGACAAGTTTTTAACGCCAAAGCGTTCTGCGTAAAGATACCTTTTAGAAAACTATAAAATTGTTATATGTTCTTAAAGAAAATTTTATTTTATTAATAAAAGAGTTAAGACACATTTTGGGCAAAAAAACGGCAAAAATCTAAAATTTTTTGAATTTTTAAATTAAAAAACGTATATTTTTGGATCTGTAAATGACATTGATCTGAAACAAGAAATTGAGTCCATTCGGTACAAAATTACGCCCGGTATTCAAAAAAAGGCGGACCAAGGTATGGTAAATTTTGTATCACTAAATTTTTAAATGCCTATAACTCGGATATTATAAGAGATAAGTAGTAAGCATTTTTTTTCAAGATCTCGTCAAGCGCTTTCAGAAAATATAAAAATCTTTGTATTTGGGTGAAAAACAAAAAATGGCACGAGTTTAAAAATTTTACATGTCGTAGGTACTCTACTTTGAGCCACCACAGCTCCGTCCCTGGAGCATCTGCGGGGTTCATTTTCAAAACTTAAACTCGAATACTCCTTGGCTACGCTCACGCCAAATTTTATCCCGATCGGATCAGCCGTTTAGAAATGCCAGATTTATTTCCAAAAAATTTCCATTCTGCCCCACTGTGCGTACCCCCGAATCGGGCCTTTAGGCTCACAATTACGTTAAATGTTTTATAATGTCAAAAAAATCAGCAAAAATTTGTTTTATAGAACAATAAATGACAATACAAATTTTTATAGAGATCGGGCCTCATTTGACCCTAGCCCCCATACAAACTCCCCTTCAGAAAATGACTAGAAGGTCAAAATTTACTTATTATTACTAATAAAACGATCAAAATCTACATAAATGACTTTGAAGTAGACGTAAATTCATTTACCAAAGTTTATAAGGATAGGACCATATTTACCCCTTTCTCCCCTATGAGCCCTCTTGTAGAAAATCTCTTTTTTGTCAACAATAAGTAGAAAATTTCACATTAAAACAAATTAAATGCTTTATATAAAAAATCCACAATTTTAACATACTGACTGGTGTAGGGTATCATATGGTCGGCAATATTCATACTTGTTTAAAATATACTCATGGTGTAGGGTATTTTTTCATATAAATGTTTTTTTTAATTTTATCCTGTGAGAGTGTTATATTCGGCTGTGCTGAATTGTTATAATGTCTCCCATTATTCCCCTAACACGAGCCAACATAATATAAATAACTTCTTACATTGCAACTTTTTATTATTTGCATTACATTTTATTTTTATAAATAAATTTGTTACCAAATTTATTTACAGACATTTTTCTTAATAATTATTTTATTTAAAATTGCTTTTCAACAATTATTAAAATTGTGAAATTATTGTTTTTTAATAAATTGCAAAAATCCACATAAGTTTGTTTTGTACCCAATTTAAGAACGGAAACAAAACACACTTATGCTTAGTAGGCAAAACCGACTTTAGTTAACAAACATAAATCAATATGTAAATTAGTATATAAGAAACAATTTTGAATTAATAAAGCGCATTTGATAATTACACCTCATCAAACCGTGTTTTTTTTATTGTTTTAAAATTACGTTCTTTTAATTGGCGCAGTCGGTAGGATTCGCGATATAAGTACAAAAGATCTTATATACGTTAAACGTTTAATCGCGAAAAGGAAAACAATAAAAAAAAAATAAATTATTCTACGATTCCTACGGGACCCTCCGGAATAAGCGACAAAGTAGTCGAAAAAACTACTAATTCAAAAGCTGGATACTTTTAATTATGTCCTATAATTTTTAAGTGAAATTTAAGAAAACAAAACTATTTTGTAATCCCAAGGACTTTGTAAAAAGAAAACTGAATATTTTCTGCTACAACCTTGAGGAATAATTTTTTTTAACTGTAAAAAAACAAAAAATAGTGAAGAATTAAATTGAAGAACTAAAAAAGTAAAAATATAATTATAAATGTGAAAAAAAGCTTGTGAAAAATTGAATAGAATTGAAAATAATTAAAATTAAAAGAACTTAAAATTATAAAACTAATAAAAAATTTCCTCAGGACTTTGTAGATAAAAAAGGTTTAACATTTTTACTACAACCAGGAATAAATTAAAAAAAAAATTAACCGAACTGAAAAAATATATGTAATTATAAACGTGAAAAAAAGGTTGTGAAAAAAATTAAATAGAATTGACAAAACTGAAAAAGAAATATATATAAACGTAAAAAAAAACAAGTAAATTGAACAGTGAAATTAAATAATATTAAAAAAAACTAGAACCCAAAGGAAAGCTTAATAGTGAAGGAAGGCTCAAATCAACAATCAGCTTACAACATTGCATAGACGGAATAAAGAAGGAACCAACATAAACAGACAACCTTATCACCATTTAAAAAGTAAGACTAGTTCCTAAGAAGAAATTAAAATATCTAATTAATATAAGAAAATTATTTAAATGAATGTGATAGAGGAATTCGAAAAGGAAATCGAATTTCTCATTGAATTGTACATTGTAAATGAAAAAGATAGGGACAGTTTAAGAGGACTCTTAAGACAGTTAACACTTATTGAGATAAAATCACGGAATAAATATCTAAGGAATAAGAAAAAATCAGGGAGACCAATAAGTATATAGTAAGGGTAAATAGGAGACTCATTTTAGAAAAGTTTGAAAAATTTATTCAAAATGACAGAAGAAAATCAAAAACCTTCAGTTAGGATTGACCCATTAAAATATTTAAACCAAATTCCGGAATTTAGCGGTGATTATCGTGATTTACAAACTTACTTACTGTTTACGACGAACCTTCACAATTACTTTTCTCAGATATAATTAAAAGCAGACTTACTGGAAAGGCAAGAGAAGTTATAGAGATCAATTGCCAAGTACAATCATGGACAGATATAAAGACCGTACTACATAATAATTTCGGGGACAGATGTGGACTTGAGGAACTGTTCGATAAACTAAAAGGTACAACCTTCAAAACTAACAGTGTAGAATTTTATAATGAAATAAAACAAAGACTTAGAAGTCTTAACAATAAAACAATTATGACAATCGGTTCCGGACCAGCGGCAAATGAATGTGCCAGAAATAACATGAAAACTGCCTTAAATGTGTTTAAGGAAAAGATTCCCGAACCTATGCGTACAATTCTAACATGTAGGAACCCCCAGACCCTTGAAGTAGCAATGGAAATACTATTCCAAGCTAGCTATGCGTGCGTCACATCAACAAACGAAATGTTTCCCAGCTATGGAAAACCACCGAACAAAATAGGACATAAAAATCGACAAACATACCGACAAGTTGGTAACAACAATTCTAATAATACAAAGATTTTTAACAATCGAAACACGCAACCACACTTTTCATATAATCAACCAAACCCTCGAAATCACTATCGGAATGACATTCAAAATATCTCAAATAATTGGGAAAGAAGAGACTATCGGAACTCTAATCATAACGGACAAAATCAACAACAAAATAACTGGAATCCTTTCAGACAACAGGACAGACAAAATATACAACGTGACAACTATTTGCCTAGACCTGAACCCATGGACGTAAATAACATTGAGGCACCAATTAATCGCAATCATCCTCATCCTACTGGCTATTACAGGAAATTTATCAAAGATTATTTAATAATCGCGAAACCCATGACGAAATATTTGAAAAAAGACACAAAACTTAATTTGAATGACCCTGAATATGAGAAAAGCTTCAATACCCTTAAAACTTTACTAATTAATGACCCAATACTAGCATATCCTGACTTTACAAAAACATTCACGCTCACTACTGATGCCAGTAACTATGCACTAGGAGCTATTCTTTCACAGGACAACCACCCAATATGTTTCGCTAGTCGTACCCTCAACACACATGAAATAAATTATAGCACAATAGAAAAAGAATTATTGGCCATTGTATGGGCTACAACATATTTTAGGCCATATCTTTTCGGACGCAAATTTCTTATAGAAACAGATCATAAGCCGTTAACTTGGCTTTTTTCAATAAAAGAACCCAACTCCAAACTTGTAAGATGGAGATTAAAATTATCGGAATTTGGCTATGAAGTAAAATACAAGAAGGGAACTAAAAATGGCAATGCCGATGCCTTATCTAGGATTGAACCAGAATCTGTGAGCATAAATGCGTTAGAATCCAGTAATGTAACAATAAGGGAAACATCATCACCAATCAACATATTTAAAAATCAGGTTATTATAACAAAGGCAACCTCAGGATCACTAAGGATTAGAAACAAAACAATTTTTGGAAATAGAAGAAAACATATTTATATGAAGGAACTGGACAGTGAGACCGCTATTACATTACTCAAAAATCATTTTAATCCATCAATGTTAAATGCTATTTTAATTGTAGAAGAGTTTTATCCAATTTTCAAAACAACGTTTGACGAATTATTCGCAAATAATCAAAATTTTAGGATCATAAGATGTTTCATCCTTACAGAGGACGTGGAGAATGAAGAACTACTTACGGAGAAAATCAAAGGGAACATCTTGATAAAAACCACCGAGGTATTCAAGCAGTATATAAAGAATTGATAACTCGCATATACAACCCGCATTTAAAAGAAAGAATTACGCAGTTCATAAACAACTGTGAAATATGTAACCTGGTAAAATATGAAACTACCAAAAATACCATATAAAATTACGGAAATCCCATCTAAGCCTCGCGAAATTATACACATAGACGTATTTTACACTTTAGAGAAGAAACTTTTTATGACATCAATTGACAAATCTTCTAAATTCGCACTAGCATTCCAGATAAATGGAAGGAATTGGACAGAGTTCAAATCCAAATTATTACAAATAATTAACACATACGGAAAAATAAACAAAATTATAGTAGACAATGAACTCGGATTCAAGGCTATACCAATGCAACAGTTCTTAAAGGACGAAAACATAGAAATCCATTATACCTCTAACAGTAATCACACATCAAACGCAGATACGGTTACTAAGACACGATAGCAGAAATAAAGACGAAACTATGGAAGACAAAATGACAAGGATAATAGGGTTCTACAATAATACAATACACAGCACTACAAGTATTAAGCCGATTGATTTCCTAAATGGTAAAATACATGAAGACAAATATAAGGAAATTCACGACCTAATAAACCAGAAAAAGGAGAAATATATACAGAAATTGAATGAATCTAGAAAAGATATAGAATTAGAAGACGGAACAAATTATATTAAGGAGATAAGAGGTGGTAAGAACCACACAAAATATAGGAAAGTTAACGCAAATAAGATAGATAACAACCACTTAAAAACTGTAAAAACTGGACACAAATATTACAAAACCCATGTTAAACCTAGAAAAAAATATCAAGACAGAAATAACCCAACCATAATATCTACAAAATAATTTATTTTCAGATGACGACTTGGATCATAATACTTACACTAATCATGACAACTAATGCACAATACTTAAATATTCAAGACTTGACATACAATAATGGATATATCCCAATCAAACTGGATGAAATTAGACCAATAGAAACATATTCTAAGATAATACACATTATTAATGTTACCATGCATGAGGAAACCCTTAGATTAATTGCTGACAATGTAGCGATACTTAAAACAACCACGACAGATACAAAAACACTACTGGACACTGTTGACAAGAACTTTGCGATACTTAAAGCTAAAATTGCTAACTTAAGCCCACAATTTAGAAGAAAGCGAGGACTAGTTAATTTGTTAGGGAAAGGTTTGAAAATTATAACAGGAACAATGGATAGCGAAGACGAGGAACATATAAATTATTCATTAAAACAACTTTATGAAAATAATAGCTCTTAATCAACACTATACATAACTTGACTCAAATAAATAACTTCTTTTCGGATCAGATCAAAAATATAACAGACCATATCAACATACAACAAATTCACGTGGGAAAATACTTAAACCAATTTAAGAACATTTTTCAAAATAAAATAGCAACATTAGAGGACGAAATATTGTTCATGCAACACATTTACCAAATTAATAATGATACGTAATGATATCAACGACATAGGACAAGTGGTATTTTCAAGTAAATCAGGAATTATTCCGACAGACATTTTGACCCCAAAAGAAATGGGCCTTATAATAGACTTTGACAGTAACGTTAATATAAAAACTTCCGTTGCATCACATGATGGAAATATATTATTAATTTTTAAGATACCATTATATTCACAGAACACACTTAGTAAAATAACTTTCGAACCGATTCCAGATCCTAAAAATAAAACACTAGCTTTAGAAACATATACAGTACTTATTGATCATAACAAGAATATTTATCAATCAATTTTTAAAGATAATTTGGAGAAAAATTTGATTAGAATTGAAAATAAGTGTATACAGAATATTTTAGAATTTAAAGAGGCAAATTGTTCAATGAAAAATTTTGAAAACGAAGATGTAACAGAAATACTTCCAGGATTATTAATATTTAAAAATTATGAACAAAATGTTAACCATAACTGTAATAACAACAATAAGCTACAAATAAAAGGAACCTTTTTGATAAAATTTGAGAATTGTAATATAATAACGAAAAACAAAAATTTTACTAATTTTAATTTAAGAATCAAAGATAAAATAATCCTTCCAAACATTATAACGAAAATTAGAAGTAATGAAAATGTAACTATTAATGATTTGAAGCTAGAAACAATATATCTTAAACAAATAAAGTATGAAGAAAACCTAAACAATAACTGTATCATGATAAGAAAACAAAAACTATAAGTTTTAGTATTGATATAATAATTATTTTATGCATTATTATCTTAATAATTATATATATTTTAAGACCAAAACAAATATTTAATGTTTCGTCGGAGCCTCAAGCTAACGGTGGGGGTGTTATAATGTCTCCCATTATTCCCCTAACACGAGCCAACATAATATAAATAACTACTTACATTGCAACTTTTGATTTTTTGCATTACATTTTATTTTTATAAATAAATTTGTTACCAAATTTATTTACAGACATTTTTCCTAATAATTTAAAAAATTGCTTTTCAACAATTATTAAAATTGTGAAATTATTGTTTTTTAATAAATTGCAAAAATCTACATAAGTTTGTTTTGTACCCAATTTAAGAACGCACAGTGGGGCAGAATGGAAATTTTTTGGATATAAATCTGGCGTTTCTAAACGGCTGATCCGATCGGGATAAAATTTGGCGTGAGCGTAGCCAAGGAGTATTCGAGTTTAAGTTTTGAAGATGAACCCCGCAGATTTTTAAACTTGTGCCATTTTTTTGTTTTTCACCCAAATACAAAGATTTTTATACTTTCTGAAAGCGCTCGACGAGATCTTGGACATACTACTTATCTCTTATAATATCCGAGTTATAGGCATTTAAAAATTTAGTGATACAAAATTTACCATACCTTGGTCCGCCTTTTTTTGAATACCGGGCGTAATTTTGGACCAAATGGACTCAATTTTTTCTTGTTACTTAGACAACAAATTTTCCAATAATATACAAAAAATTTCAGATCAATATAATTTACAGATCCAAAAATATACATTTTTTAATTTAAAAATTCAAAAAATTTTAGATTTTTGCCGTTTTTTTGCCCAAAATGTGTCTTAACTCTTTTATTAATAAAATAAAATTTTCTTTATATAACAATTTTATAGTTTTCTAAAAGGTATCTTTACGCAGAACGCTTTGGCGTAAAAAACTTGTCCTATTTTTTGAAAATGTTGCCACTGCATCCTTCCGAATATGACCTATTTTTTATCAAAACTTCAACTTTGGGCGACATGTTCTAAAATCCCAAAGCAGGGATCAGAAAACTGAAAGCAGTTTTGAAAACCTCAATATGTTTTCTATTTACTCCAAAAGTATTTTCCCAGTCCTGAAAGAAATGTGGACCCTATGGGCAAAAATGTAAAAAATCCCATTTTTGGGAATTGCGGGATGCCCTTTGACCTTTTCAATTTTTTTTTGCATTTTCTTATTTGAAATGACAAATTTAACAAGCGTTGAAGATTTCATTGAGTTTTGTTCATAAATAAAGATTTTGTCATATATTACATATTTGTTAAATTTCTAAAACTATGATTTATATCAAAATTTTAATAGGGTCGCAGATAGCTACAACAATTTAGTCCATATTTATCCCTTAATATCTTTTTTTAGTTAGATATGGAAATTCTTGACCCTTTACAAAAAATTTCAAGCCAATATCTCAAATACATTCAAAAATATGTTCATTTAAACCTGTGTCCTTTAATTTCATCTTTTTCATATTTTAGTATTAAGTATGACAGAACATACATTTGGTGTTGAATAAAATATTTGGACAATTTTTAAAAATTATTTAGTTAATTATTTTATTAAAGGCTATAGCATTGTATATACAATAAAAAATATAATTTTATTATGAGCCACGCACAACAACACCTAAATCACCCCACACAAACCACCTTTCCCGCCCACCGAAATATAAAACACAATTTAATACAATATCATCAGTTAGTATAATAGCTTTTTTATTTGAACTGTTTATCTTAAACATAATACAATTAATTCTTACAACCTACTTATATAGTTAATTCCTAACACTACTTATTTTCTATAAAATAATCTGTCATATCGGTATACATATCCATAAGGTAATATAAGTCCTTTAAATCTTCCTCGTTTTTAGATGATAGAGTTTCATAACAAATCCATCTTTTTCGCATAGTTGAAAGAACAGGATCAGAAGATAAAAGTAAACTATTAAAAATATCTTCATTCTGTGATTGCCTGGAGCATTTTCTTAAGCTGAAAAGTTGAACATGCTTAAAATCTCGATTCCTCGCTTCCTGGGCTTCTTCTGTTAACTCTCCAAGTGGAAGAATATTCGATTCAATTATTATTTGACCATGACACAATACTTTGTGTAATGTTGGTGTTAGTTCCCTCCATGGATACAGAGATACAAGTAATTTAGAAATTTCAGATGTATATTCCCCAAATCGATTTCCATTAATTTTATGTTTACTATTCAGTGTCATTAAAAAAGTGTTAACTCTTCGAAGCAACTCCTTGTCGATTCCAGTTATTTTTGAAGTAATTTCAAAATCACGAAAAACCTTCTCGCCGTATTACCGTCATTTGTACTACCGCAACTTGGAAGTGGTTTGTCGATGCTTAATTCCATCTGAACTTTAAATTCTTCTTGGATTCTGCTTTTTTCCGCAGCTCTCAGTTCTTTCAATTCTTCATTATTTTTTGTTGATTTAGTAAGATTCTCTGGCACACTTCTATATTTGAGGTCGTATGCTATGTGTAAAAAATAATCCAAAAATCGTATTCTGGCATGAAGTGGTGAAATTCCGAAAGACAGGACTTCTTCATTAATACTTCTGCTTTGTCTATATTTGAGAATTGCGACTTTTTCTCATTACATATTGAGCATCTCCAGAAGGAAGAAGTTTCTGTTATGGCATTGCTGACCTTTCCATCAATCATTGTTAAGCTTAGCTGATATGATACGTTAATAGAGAATTCCTTTATTTTTATGCAAATGGGCTCCAGTGCATTTATTTCATCTTTTAAATATTCCACTAAATCTTTTGTTGTTTTCTTTGACTCCTTTATATATTCTAATCCAATAGGTCTACAAAAATTTTTTGAACCCGGAGTTGTATTGATCCATATATCTTCAAATGAATTTCCGATGCTTGACGATGATGGATTAAGGGAATATGAACGAATTCGTAATGGCACTAATGATGACATAAATACACTTTTGTAGTCTGCTAATGTCCGACTTCCACAAGCTTGTTTGTATTCTGGAAGTGCTGATAAACCGTCACATCCCCACTTACACATTAAGACAACATCACAGTTATGAATTTTCCTTAGTTGGTCTTCTGAAAAGTCTGACACAATTCTTGATGCTGTGTTTTCGAGCAAAGATGATATATCAATACAAGCTTCCACATCATTAACAGCAATAGGTGATGGTAGGATAGCTTGTTTTTTCCTGGATCGCCTTGTATGATGGTAATATATTGTGTCCTTTTTCATGGAGAGCTTTCCTTAATATTTGGTACTTATATCGACTGAGACCCAGTTCCAACATAAGCGCTATTGCTTCCTCTTCAGTAAAATTTGATTGTGATGTTGGAGTTGGTATACTTTCCACAATTCGCTTAAGTCGTTTTGGTGATGCATTAGGAAAAATAGTTGCAATATGTACGGCATCCATAGGTTGGTTTTCCTTTTTCAGCATTTCGTTAAATGTATCAGCAATTTCCTCATTTGAGATTGAAAAAAGTTTTTGTGTGACCCTCTTTTTTTTACCTTGAACATAAGTCTTCGTATGACTTGCAAGGCGCTCCTGCTGATGTGTTGTAAGTTGAGATTTCCGTAGTAGTTTCCATCCATCTACAAAATTTTAATCGAAATTTCTTTTGATTTCCATCCACAGACTTACTTTTTACATCAAAAAGTTTTCAATTTTTGATATGCCTGTTTTGTCTACTTTTCTACTATATGTAGTTTTTATATAATTTGAAATGTCTTCAATAATTTCTGACCATAAAACGGAACACAACTCTTCGTACTTTAATGTAATCTTCATTGTAGATTTATTAAATGTGGTACTTAAAATCTGAGAAGTTTACTTATATACCAATTCTTGTCATTTCCGATACAGGTATTCCAAAGTAAAAAATTACGAACTGTCTACCTATTAACATTTAGGACTATATTACTATAACCTGTAATTCAGTCATTGATGTTTCTTATTAGTGAATGAATCGAAATTATCATTACCTGTATATTTTTACCTACATGATCATAAACGAAACAGAACGAAAAGATCTGTCGAAAAAATTTAGGTAAAAAATAGTTATAAATTTCTGAAAATTTAAGCATAATAGGACCTTTCAATTATAAGGATAAGCAAACAAATAGAAAATAGGTAAATATAAGATTTAAACATGATCTGTCATATTTAATACTAAAATATGAAAAATAAGAAATTAAAGGATACAGGTATAAATGAACATATTTTTGAATGTAATTGAGATATTGGCTTGAAATTTTTTGTAAAGGGTCGAGAATTTCCATATCTAACTAAAATAGATATTAAGGGATAAATATGGACTAAATTGTTGTAGCTATCTGCGACCCTATTAAAATTTTGATATAAATCATAGTTTTAGAAATTTAACAAATATGTAATATATGACAAAATCTTTATTTATGAACAAAACTCAATGAAATCTTCAACGCTTGTTAAATCCCAAAAATGGGATTTTTTACATTTTTGCCCATAGGGTCCACATTTCTTTCAGGGCTGGGAAAATACTTTTGGAGTAAATAGAAAACATATTGAGGTTTCCAAAACTGCTTTCAGTTTTCTGATCCCAGCTTTGGGATTTTAGAACATTTCGCCCAAAGTTGAAGTTTTGATAAAAAATAGGTCATATTCGGAAGGACGCAGTGGCAACATTTTCAAAAAATAGGACAGGTTTTTTACGCCAAAGCGTTCTGCGTAAAGATACCTTTTAGAAAACTATAAAATTGTTATATAAAGAAAATTTTATTTTATTAATAAAAGAGTTAAGACACATTTTGGGCAAAAAACGGCAAAAATCTAAAATTTTTTGATATTTTAAATTAAAAAACGTATATTTTTGGATCTGTAAATGACATTGATCTGAAATTTTTTGTATATTATTGGAAATTTTGTTGTCTAACTAACAAAAAATTGAGTCCATTTGGTCCAAAATTACGCCCGGTATTCAAAAAAAGGCGGACCAAGGTATGGTAAATTTTGTATCACTAAATTTTTAAATGCCTATAACTCGGATATTATAAGAGATAAGTAGTATGCCCAAGCGCTTTCAGAAAATATAAAAATCTTTGTATTTGGGTGAAAAACAAAAAAATGGCACGAGTTTAAAAATTTTACATGTCGTAGGTACTCTACTTTGAGCCGCCACAGCTCCGTCCCTGGAGCATCTGCGGGGTTCATCTTCAAAATTTAAACTCGAATACTCCTTGGCTACGCTCATGCCAAATTTTATTCCGATCGGATCAGCCGTTTAGAAATGCCAGATTTATTTCCAAAAAATTTCCATTCTGCCCCACTGTGGAACGGAAACAAAACACACTTATGCTTAGTAGGCAAAACCGACTTTAGTTAGCAAACATAAATCAATATGTAAATTAGTATATAAGAAACAATTTTGAATTAATAAAGCGCATTTGATAATTACACCTCATCAAGCCGTGTATTTTTATTGTTTTAAAATTACGTTCTTTTAATTCTGAATCTCATATACCACCATCAAAACGTCTAACATATACCAAACATCAGGGTTATATTTGGAATATGGCTTAAGTCAATTATGGATTGAGCTCTTTTGAAATAACAAAATATTCATTTTTTTAAAACAAAATTTTTTTGTAAATTTTTAAACCGTTAGCGTATGAGAAATTTTCTTAATATATAATCATGAAATTGTGTACAAAGATTTCATTTTGTATAGAACTAGTTGATGTCAAATTTCATCGCAATTCGCGTATTTTAAATAAGGAAACTCGTATTTTAATAACCAAAAGTCTTTTCTGAGGGAACCTTTTATGGGGTAAGGTATAGATCAGTATCCATTAAATTCGGAATAAAGAATTATATACCTAAGTATAATCTTTCTTATGTCTGTTTTCATCGCTGTAATAGTAATTTTCTGAATTATATTCACCAAATTTTCTAAGGATCTTATATATATTGAATATCACCTCTGTACAGGCATTTTTATGGCAGTAATTAGCGTTAATGTAATTTTCTAAAGGGGAGTAATTACTAACACATTTTGCATGGAATTCGGTAGCAAATTTCATAACCTCAATTTTTTAAGGCATTACTGTTCGCTTAAGTCATTTTCTGAAGGAGACCTTATATGGACGGTAGGGTCAGTTATGGACCGATCCACATACGATTTGGTGGAGAGATTTTGGCGCACGAGTAACTTACATACTTTTATCAGATTTTATCGCTATACTGTATTTTTGAACCAGTAATTAGCGTTAAAGTTATTTTCTTAAGGGGGCCTTGTATGGGCGGGATGGCAAATTATAAACGGATCCTCCCTAAATTTGGTAGAGTGATTTAGACTAGCATAAAACTTATGTGTGTCAAATTTCTTCACTATGTTCGAATTTTTAAGCCAGTAATGAGCGGTATAGTAATTTTCAGAGGGGGATCTCCGAGCCGATCCTAAAGAAATTGGTGCAGAGATTTTGGCTCGTAAGAAATTTATTTCTAATGAGTAATGAGCGTTAATCATATTCAGTGGGGTTAATATGGGATGTGGGGTCAATTATGGACCGATCCTAAAAAAAATTTGGTAGAAAGATTATGGCTCGTATGAAACTTATTTTAGTCGAATTTCATCGCTATACTTTTAAAAGAGTTATGCTCGTTAAAGCTATTTCTTGGAGGCCCACTTGTATGGGGGCTATCCGAAAAAGTGGACCGATATTGCCCATTTTCAATACCAAACAAACCTTAGCAATAGAAAATATTTATGAGAAATTTAAATAAAATTTTTCCTCCAAAATGTTCAGATGTAACAGATGTATTGAAGTAACTTTTGCAAAATTTTTAGAATCTAGTTATATTAGTTTCCCTGATAAACAAAATTGTGTATATAAATCATATGCGAGGTGCCAAGCCCGTTATACTCTAAATGTTCAGGTGAATGCAAAAGTTTTTCAAGTAAAATTTGAAGATTCTAGCTCTAGAGAGAATCCATATAAAAACGGACAAAGAATAGTTATTTTCGGATTTTCCATCTCTGATTTTAAAGAATTTTTCAACACATATTAATGTTTTATCGGAATCCCGTTTCAGGCCAAAAATATCCCGCTTTGAAATTTTAAAAACATGTTGTCGGCCTGGCGGGACTTGGCTGGATTGTCCAGCTTTTGTGATGCTTGTCCAGTTTCCAGCTAAAATTTAATTTGTCCAGCTAACTACAAATTTTACAACACTACAATAATTTGGTAATAATTTTTATGTTGTACGTCTGTTATACAACTACATTATGATTTCCCTCTAACTAGACTAAAGTGTTATTTTTTATTGTTTTGTTTTTAGTATTTATTAAATAATTTAGTTTTAAAAAAATAAAACAAGATTAAAGTATTTGGTTTTTCTGTTACCGACAAAACAATGGAAACTTTGGTATTATCTTAACAAAATTCGTCAGAAACTAAAAATATAGTTCTGTATCTTTTACTTTGTATTACTTCATGATATTGAAGTTTCATTGAAACAAAAATTGTATAAAAAATTTCATTTGAAAAATTTAGCTATTTCCCTTATATTCGCATCCTAAAAATGAAAATATGGCAACCACACAACGTGAATGTCTCTATTCCTTTTGTTCCTTTTATTTATGTTTCGTTTCTAAAACTATGTCATTTGACATTTTTGCTTTTAATATTCATTCTTTTGTAAACCACTGAATTGTAGCAGCTGCTGACATACAACGCATACAACGCTACAACATCGATTGTGAATTGAACAATTATGTTTGTATACATACCAATTATGCCATTTTTTGAAATAAAATGATATTTGTTTACGAGGTGCTTGGTATTTTTAGATTTTTACATATATAATTTAAAATATTAACAAAGTTTTTCTCCGTTTAACGAATTAAGAAAAAAATTATCAGCTGATTGAATAACACCACCTTATCTGAATTCGCCTTGATACTTGATAGTTTGACAGTAGGTATGCCAATCGGGACTGATTTTTAAATGAATCTCGGAATCCCGATATCGGGATTTCTAAATCCCGAAAAATATAAATAAATTTTCAAAAAATCTTAAAAATTTACCGACAAAAAAACATTTCGGGATTTTAAAATCCCGAAAATCACCAGGATTTCTGGGGAATTTATCTCTGTTTGACGATGAGCTTTCTGACAGTCGAACTGTTAAGATAACATCCCCTGCAAACAGAGCCAGATCTGGAGATAATCAACCCTCTTCATACAGCAAGAAGGTGAAAAAGTCAACCGGCCTGGATGTATGCCTTCAAGTGGCAGTCATCTGAATGATGATGGGAGAATCAGTACCGATTTCTGGCAATCAATTGAAGGTAGGTTGATTGATGAAATCGCCATTTTTGAGGATGGGTCGGAGGATGTATGCTTCAATGGTGCAGACTGGGTTAAGGGCGTGAAGGTTGTCAATTGCGGAAACAAGGAATTCTTAAAATCGGCTATTGGCAAATGTAGCGACATTAACCCAGCAGCAAAGCTTGAGGTGATACAGTCTTCCAAACTGCCACTGGTATGTAAGGAAAATACTGGCAAGGACTTTCGACTCGCTGTGGATCCTAAGTTCATAAAAGTCCTAGAGAAAATGGGGATTGGGGCTTGCTATGTTTGGTCTTAGCACTGTCAGGTTCCGGTACCCGAAAGAACCAAAGAAGTTAGTGGTGCAGATAAACCTGCATTACTGTGAAGCAGCTTCAGATGATTTAGTAACATTTCTCATCGATTCACAGACGGACCTTATCTAGAAACCTTGGATTAACAACATTAAAGTTTTTGGTTTAAGGGTCAAAGGTTACAACTTATTTGACCCGTCTTCCGAAGACAAGGTAAGGACTTGTATCCTGGCAAAGAATGAATTAGGTTTTCTCGTTTCTCGCTGACCCACGTAGCTCTGAAGTGTTTGAGCTGACGGCACATGCGAGAAGAAAAAGAGCGAAAAGAGCCAATGCTCATCACTGCAGCCAGGATCAACAAAAGAGGTGAGTTAATATTTATTTTACAAGGGCGATACGCCGACGTTCAGGAACAAGATTATAGATTTAACTTTAATTTACAGTTTGGAATATCTCGTTAGAAATTGGAAGATTGCAACGGACTGTTCATTTTCGGACCATAGTCGCATTACCTTGACTGGAACAACTATAAAATGTGTTTCAATAAGTATAAGGCTGATCTCAAAGAGCTAAAAGAATTTCAAGTACTGTGAATCCATTGGCAATGACAACGAGTTATCAAGATTCCGAAGGATATTTTCTAAGGACCGAAGTGTAAAATGGTATATCCAAAGGAGTGATCATTTATGCTGATAACATTGGAAAGGATAATGGATATCCACATAAGGTCTTCGATTGACAAACCCTTTCTCTCTGTCCCTTAACATCATATACTATTCATACACTCGTTGATATATTGAACAAGTAAGAGTGCTATATTCGGCTGTGCCGAATCTTATATACCTTTCACCATAGTGTATTTTAAGCATCTTTTATAAATTTTAAATTTTTTCCCGACTATATTATTATTATTACATCAAAAGCTAAACAAAAAGAACAACAACAAAGCTAAACGAAAAAAACACAAAATACACAAGGCGTCTAAACCAACAGACATCTAAACATACATAACGAAAAACAGAGAAAAACAAAAACAAGTAAGAGTGCTATATTCGGCTGTGCCGAATCTTATATACCCTTCACCATAGTGTATTTTAAACATCATTTATAAATTTTAAATTTTTTCCCGACTACATTATTATTACATCAAAAGCTACACAAAAAGAACAACAACAACGCTAAACGGAATAAAACACAAAATACACAAGGCATCTAAGCCAACAGACATCTAAACACATAACGAAAAACACAGAAAAACAAAATTAACAACGCAATAACGCCAACAGCATCCAAACCAAGGGTACCCAAGCCCTATGCGCTTGGTACTCTTTTGTTTTTGTTAATGCGCTTAGCTATAGACAGTGTGTTTTCTATACACTTATATGCGCTTAACCTTAGCAATACGTTGTTGTTGTTCTTAACAGTATACAAGCAAGAGTAAAACAACAACACTTTCTTATTCATTGCTGGTAAACATTGACGAGACGTAGATTTTGTTTTTGTTTATCGTAAAAAAAATTGTTTTAAAAAGCACATGGAAAAAATTTGTGTTAGTTTTAAATTTCAAACTTACATTATTCGCATATAAAATTATTGTTCAATAACTCACAATCTACTCTCATATAATTGAAAACGTTTTAAATACTTTTTTTATTCATTAAAAAATATATTTGCAAAACAAAAGGGAAAATTATTTTATTTTAACAAAAAATGCAAATCATATTTTTTTGCTGTGTATACTTTGTATGTTTGGATTCCAAACATACAAAAAAATACACAGCTGAATAAAACCAAATACATCTACACACACACGTGTACATTTTGCTTTTATAACAATTTTTTGATGAAATTTTCAGAGGTTGTCTCGGATTTTTGCTCATATCTCCGTTATTTACCGACCGATTTTGCTGATTTTAAATAGCGATCTTCTCGAAAGCATGTCTAATAGAATTATTGAAGATTCGGATCTCGCCGATATCTGGGGTCCTCTAAAACTGATTTCAACAGACAGACAGACGGACATGGCTTAATCGACTCCGCTATCTATAAGGATCCAGAATATATATACTTTATAGGGTCGGAAAATTATATTATAGAAATTACAAACGGAATGACAAACTTATATAACCCTTCTCACGAAGGTGAAGGGTATAACAACAACACAATGACGCCAACAGCATCCAAACCAAGGGTGCCCAAGCCCCATGCGCTTGGTACTCTTTTATTTATATATTAATACATTAATTTATAATGGCTTTTGAAAATATTCTCTGTGTATCATTTCATAAAGAGAGCAACTAAATTAAATTGTTTTTGTTTTGTGTATAGTTTGTTTTGTTGCTGAGAATATTTGTATTGCGTGTGTGTAAGTCAGAATAACACATTGCCTGTGAGGGCATGTTTGGCCGCCAATGGTTTAGATGTCTGTTGGTTTAGATGCCTTGTGTATTTTGTGTTTTATTTCGTTTAGCGTTGTTGTTGTTCTTTTTGTTTAGCTTTTGATGTAATAATAATGTAGTCGGGAAAAAATTTAAAATTTATAAAAGGTGTTTAAAATACACTATGGTGAAGGGTATATAAGATGCGGCACAGCCGAATATAGCACTCTTGTTATAAATGCGCTTAGCTATAGACATGTGTATTCAATACACTTATATGCGCTTAACACTAACAATACGTTGTTGTTGTTCTTAACAGTATACAAGCAAGAGTAAAACAACAACACTTTCGTATTCATTGCTGGTAAACATTGACGAGACGTAGATTTTGTTTTTGTTTATCGTAAAAAAATTGTTTTAAGAAGCACTTGGAAAAAATTTGTGTTAGGTTAAATTTCAAACTTACATTATTCGCATAAAAATTATTGTACAATAACTCACAATCTACTCTCATATAATTGAAAACGTTTTAAATACTTTTTTCTATTCATTAAGAAATATATTTGCAAAACAAAAGGGAAAATTATTTTATTTTAACAAAAAATGCAAATCATATTTTTTTGCTGTGTATTTTTTGTATGTTTGGATTCCAAACATACAAAAAAAGTACACAGCTGAATAAAACCAAATACATCTACACACACGTGTGTACATATTATATAGAATACAGTGTTGTTGTTGACATTTTTTGATGAAATTTTCAGAGGTTGTCTCGGATTTTTGCTCATATCTCCGTTATTTACCGACCGATTTTGCTGATTTTAAATAGCGATCTTTTCGAAAGCATGTCTAACAGAATTATTGAAGATTCGGATCTCGCCGATATCTGGGGTCCAGAATATATATACTTTTTAGGGTCGGAAAATTATATTATAGAAATTACAAACGGAATGACAAACTTATATATACCCTTCTCACGAAGGTGAAGGTTATAAAAATCTATAGGTATTATCACCACTCTTATGGAACATGGCCATAAATAATATTCTGGTAAAACTAGACTCTCTTAGCTATATATTACCTAATTAAGATATATATACAAAATTTGCTACAAATATTACTTTTATATACATAAAAAATTTTTTCTTCCGATCTGTCCACAATTGGCTCCTATACAAAGTCCCCTCCCGAAAATCACTTAAACGCTTATAACTCGCTACCTAATTAAATTATTTATACAAAATTTGAAACAAATATAATTTTTATCTACATAAATGTTAACGTAAATTTTTTCCGATCAATCCACAATTGGTCACACAAGGTCCCCTCACTTTTACGCTCATAACTCGCCATCTAATTAAGATATCTATACAAAATTTACTACTAATATTACTTTTTATACATAAATGTTTTTTTTTCGATCGGTCTATAATTGGTCATAGATTCCATACAAGGTTCTCTCCCAAAAATCGCTTCAACGACCATAACTCATTACCTAATTAAGATATTTATACAAAATTTTGCAAAAATATCACATTTATAGACGCAAATGTAACTTTTTTTTACTTTTATATACAGAAAATATACTTGAGATTTGTTTAACAATCATTCATAATTGTTCGTTCATTTTCGAAAATTTCGTAAACACCAAAAAAGTTTTTAAAAAATAAACTTTTTTTACTTCAGAAATGTTACTGTCAATTTCTTTATCCGATCGTTATATCGAAAGCCATTTCCACAATCAGTGTTGCCACTTTGGTTATTATTAACCAAAATTGGTTATTTTTATTTTGCATGTGTACATGTGAATTATTTTTTCGTTTTGGATTTTTTTGCAAACAATTGAACTAAAAGCGGTTTGCTTTTATTCCAAAAATAAAATTTAAAAAAAAAACTTCTTTTATCTCAAGTTTTAAATTAATTATGTTAATATACATATCGTCCTGTTTTGAATTTTGGTAATATTTATGTGGAATGCAATTTGTACATCTACTGCCCAGCAAAATATTATACCATCATATACGAGAGGTTGTTGGGGCAAATGAAATTGTTTTGCAGTACTGTCCGACGGACAGCATGGTGGCAGATGTTCTTACTAAGAACTTACCTAGAACTAAACATAATTTTTGTATTGATCGGATGATGAACTATGTCATTTGACATTTTTGCTTTTAATATTCATTCCTTTTTAAACCACTGAATTGTAAACATCATTTTAAGTTTAAATAAAACTATATTTTAAAATAAAAACAACAAATAATATAGTTGAAATATTTTTTTCTTATACCATACGGAAATTTACAACATTGTTTTTTTCAGTTTTAATTTCAACAACAAAAATTAAATGTCAAAAATAATAAAAAAATATTTATTTTCGTTTGTAAAAAGTTAAATCTTTTCGGGCTATTAAATATATTAAAAGTGTGCAAAAAATATAAAATGTAACATTAAGTGAAAAAAATATGTTAAAGTGTTATAAGCAGTGTTGCCACATTGGTTATTATTAACCAAAATTGGTTATTTTTATTTTGCATGTGTATATGTGAATTATTTTTTCGTTTTGGTTATTTTTTGCAAACAATTGAACTAAATGCTGTTTGCTTTTATTCCAAAAATAAAATTTAAAAAAACTTCTTTTATCTGTAGTTTTTAATCAATTATGTAAATATACATATCGTGCTGTTTTGAATTTTGGTAATATGTGGAATTTTTTTTATAGTATAGTAGAATAGTCTACGTACTTAGCAGATTATGTCCTCCAAATTAAATTTAAAGTATAATTGCAACTTCTATATTGTATTGTATACAAAAGTTGTAATAACATCTAAACTCGTACGACGAACATTAATCGCGATATATGCAAAGATTTGATACTCATGACCTTTGACTTCTACTATCTCACCATGACTTTTAGTTCTTTATTTACATTTTCTAGATGATGTTTTATACTAGTTTTTATTTTACCGTCTTAAATCTATATTTTCGTCAATTTGTCGGATAATTTGGATAGATTACGTTTACAAATATTGCTGAAGTTATGAATATAATACTAACATGCGCTACATGGTATTATAATTTAAACCCAAATTTCGAACGAAATCTCCAAATATGTACATAAAATGATAAGAATTTTATAATATAAAATTGTTTTCCAAAAAGTCATATGTGGAATATTTTTAAATTGCGCTAAAACGCGTTAAAAACTCAGTTATTTTTTTAAAATAAATATTAATAGAGAGACATATATTTATTGTTGAAAACACGTTAGAGTCGAAAAGAAACAAGATAGAAAGCTGAAATATTTTGCAAAAAAATATTTTTTTTGACCCAGTTTGATTTGTATTGAAAATGCGAAATATCGGTCAACGATTTCACCTAGCCCCAATATTATGCCCTATTCAGAAAATTACAATATAGCTTAAAAAATCATCTATAGCGATGAAATTCATTATAAAAAGTTTTATTGGAAATGTATTTGTCAAAATTTATGAGGATCGGTATATAATTAAATCTATTCCTCATAAAAAGTCTCCTCTGAAAATGACTTTAAAGCTTATAATGTACTGCAATATAGCAACAAAATACAACATAATCAAGGTTTAATGGAACTAAAATATCTCTGTCAGATTTTATGAGAATTGGCCCATAATTGACCATACGTCTCATATAAGATCTCGTACAGAAAATTACTTTAACGCTCATAACTGTCTCCATAATACCATAGTATTATAACCAGGGAAACCGAAAACATGCTCTAAAAAAGTGTTTTAAGCGCTTTAAATATGCCGTAAAAAAGTCAAAATATACTCTTAAAATTTAAAAAATATGCTCTAAAAATAAAATTTTTCATTATTTTTTAACATTGAAAAGCTCAAAAAGACAGAAATTGTAATGAAATAATAAATGTTTAGTGTCATATTTCATCCTACAAGATTTTTTATAATTGATTCATCTCATAGTTTAAAGAACTAGTTTAATAGAATTCCGTTTTACGTTCAGATAACCAATAAATAACATGAAACCATTTGGACCCCAAAAAACATATTTCAAACGACAAAGTTTGACACATTTCTACCAATTGTATTCATAGCTTCTAAACTGACATTTTAATCGGTGTTGTCATAAATTCCAATAATTAGTTTTTTAAACTATAAAAATGGATTGGTCTCATGAAATCAAAAGTAATAGGTTTTATGTCTGATTTAAAATGTAATGCTTTATTGAACAAAAAAACTATAACATTGGTTTTCGTGAGAGTAATGTATTTTTTGCAGTTTTTAAGTTCTACAAACGAATTTTTTTCAAAATTGTAAAATAGGCTGAAAAATTAAAAAAAAAAAATTGAATTTTATTTTTTTTAAATAAAGTTTTGAAAATGTACAAAAACGAAAAAGAGCGAAAATATCAAAATATGCACTAAAAAAGTAAAATATGCTCTAAAAACTCGAAAATATGCCCTAAATATGCTAAAAAAGTCAAATCATGCAAAATTATGCTCTTATGGGTAAAATATGCAAAAATATGCTCTAACAAATCGATGCCAAAATTCTTAAATTGGTCTGAAACGTATAAATATCTTATCCATGAGTCCATACGACGCACCACAAAAAACATGCATTTGCATATTTTGGTTTCCCTGATTATAACATAGTTCCACTTCAGAAAATGAATTTGTTATTTTAATGTCCAAATGTAAACATAAAACAAATAAAAATAATTTTGTTTACTTTTTTCTTAATTTGGTTATTTTTTATTCGAATTTTGGTTAGAAAAAAAATTTTATTGTGGCAACACTGGTTATAAGCCACGAATTTTCGCGACAAAGTTTTGAAGTTTGGAGAGAGAGTAAGATTCTTACATATGTGTTGGAGTTACACAGAATTCGTCTGTGAGAAGAGCGTAACGTTATTGTTGTAATAAAATTACAGCGTTTCACTTCTTAGTGTTCAGTGGTTTTGTCAAACATTAGGATCAGCTGATTGCTTGTAGAAAATTATAAGGTAATAATTCAAAATTTTTGATACATATGTTTGTACATTAGACATCATATTACATAACAGCAAATATTTTAGGGGGTTAACTCATGCACCATATAGTATTATATAGGCGAAACTAATTGTCAAGGACCTAAGTTCCCTGTCAAGGGCCTAAAAAATGTTTTTTTGGACGTTATTCTTTGTGTGTTATTAATGGAATTTTATATGGCAGTGATTGCGAGGATATTAGCACTTATTCGTTTTTCTTATCACTTAAACTTAATGTTTATTATTTTTTTCAACACTTTTCATTTATTTAAAACCCCGAAAATAATTTATATTTAACAAACGAAAAAAAATATTTTTTATTCTTTGACATTTCATTTTAATTAAAAGTGAAAAATGAAGAGTTGTACATTTTAGTATTGAAAATTAAAAAAAGTATTTTACATACTTTTTTCATTTTGCATTAGTGCAGAAAAAATAACAAAAAGACGTGTTTATAATATGTTTTGAGATAAAATATCTTTTCAAAAAAATAAATAACTAATATTTTCATTCATTGCCATATAAAATTCCACAAAAAATAACGTTCAAAAAATATATTTTTTATTTAGTACCTTTTGAACAACTGTGTTTATTTTTGTACTTCTACTAATACATATTCACCAGTTAGGTCTTTGACAGGGGACTTAGGTCCTCGACAATTAGTTTCGCCTATATACTACTTAATGTCATGCACCATTTATTGTGAGTCGGTCTAATGTATGTACATTTATTACTTTTTTAGATTAGTTGTTAAATCAATTATTTTGTCTACTATTTTAATTTCAATTTTTTCAATAAAAACTATAAAATTTCATTTTATTTACATTTATTTTTATAGATTTTATCTTGGTGAGTATACAAATAGAAGAAGAGAAAACTCGTCTTCTTCCTTCCGCAACATTGCTGGCGAGCTTTTAGCACGTTTGGAAGTTTCACACGGGTAACTTCCGCAATAGAATATGTTTGTAGAGAATTTTCCCTTAGAGGGAAATGAAACTTTCAGAGAAATAAACTTTTCACTTCTATTGGCGATAGGGTTGAATGAATAGTGTATTGAAGAGAATTTATATTATTCTCAACAATAGGAGTTGTTGTACTGTTGTATTTTTGTAAATTATTTAAAGGGGAATCATTACATTGGCTAGCAGCAACAGAATTGTTATTATTTTGATGTTTTCGTTTATTTTTATTTTTTGTTTCTTTTTTGTTTGGCTTTATTGGTTTTAGTATTATTTTTAATAGTACTAGTTCAAGGTAATTGTTTTTCTCTTGTACTTTGAAATGTAGTTGCAGTATTTGAAGAGGTCAATGACTGGACATAAAAATTATCACTTAACCCTGAAAATTGTTCACTATTGTTATTAGTGTTAGAAAGAGAATATTTAATTTTTTCTAACTCTCCTGAGATTTTATACACTTTATCAATGAGAGATTTAATTTAAGACAACAATCTTAAATTAGCAACACTTGAACAAGAATAACAAAGCCAAAAAAATTTTAGATATATTAATTTTATTTAAAATGTTTTTATCGATTTTTACGCATTTTTAATGAAAAAAAGCAACGGCACGACATGGGATAGAATATTCATCCGTGATTTGACCGAAACATGAACCATATAAGTTATACGGCATTTCAAATGTTTGTACAGCGAAAAGAATAAAAACGTCCGCTCTCGAGAAAATAGATGTTGACTGAATCACATATCGCAAATTTACAATACACTACGTGGTTTAGCGCTTCTTAACATTTGTTTGAATATCACTTAAAATGGTCACAAGAATATATTTACTTCTTCTTTAACATACATACTAATATTAAATACAACACTTTGTGGTTAGGTTATTTATGACCAAGCCCCTCTTTAAGGGGCCCAGTTCATGGTCTGCTTAAAATCATTCTCCATTTGAGAGCAATATGTTGTCTTCGGTAAACTACATTTCATGAGCTTTGTTCTATGGGAACCATTATTTTACCAGCCCAGTCTGGTGTGATACTTTTGGTGAATTGTTTTATGAAAAAATAAAAAAGTATTATCAAAAGAAAAAATAAAATAATAAATCTATAGATATAGATTTCAATGTTAATTGCAGCATTCTTCGATTTATGGTTTACACCTGTTTTGATAACATATGCAAATACTATTTTTGCAACGTTAGAATCTTATTAAACTCCGCTTTATTTGCAGCTTTGTTGGAAGATTCTAAAGAGAAAACCATTACGTTTTGTAAATTAAAGACACTTTTTTTTTATCGTCAACATAAGCAGTACGTGATATTGGCGTTATTACATCTACGAGGTAAAATATAAATAAATAAATAAATAAATAAATAAATAAATAAATAAATAAATACAGAGATTTCTACGTCTTATTAAATTTGCAAATATTTTGTTTTATTTTCATTAAATCTTGAGAAATTGTTGTGGAATTGATCAGTACGTTTATAGACCCTGGTATATCAATGATATTATCATCTAAAACCCTATTTTCTTCCCTAGGTGGAGTTCTTTGAATTGGCATTTTCATGTTTTAAAAATTATAAATGTTAGAAAGCTATACTTTTAATTTTCGGGTTGATTTTTCAATAATAATAAAATAGCCGATCTTCTTCGACGCCAAGCCCGGCTTGCTCGTAACACTTCCTAAAATATTGTCTTTAGGAAGTGTTTGGAGACCTTCAGCCATTGTTCGACTGGTGCACTGGTCAATGCACTTGTGCAATTGTAGACCCTGTCATCTGGCTGAGGGCCGAAACAATCTGATTTACTAGCCCCTCGGTTGACGCTGCCGTAGCTCGTTCAGCCGTTGTTGAGCTCTTTCCTGCGGTGGGTTGGGATGTTGACGATTTGCCCGCACGGCTGCCTGTGATCGTGGTTGGGTACAGCTCCCAATCTGATGGGACCGAGAAAAACAATTGGAGCAGTACTTGTGGATGCGTACCCGTACAACCTCTGCTCCAATGACAACTTGCGAAACATCTTGCAGTAACGCAGCGGATGGTAGCTGAAACAGACAGCACACAATTCTGAATTTTGAGCTGGGTCCATTCTGGAAATATATTTCAGAAACAAAGAACAGAGCAGATTAAGGTCGAAACTAGGTAATTCAAATTAAATGTTTCGCTTTTCTTAGCTTTTTAATCACTTTCTGGTTAACAGTTTTTTAAATCAGCCGAAAAAAACAACAGTTAAAAAGTAAGAGTGCTATATTCGGCTGTGCCGAATCTTATATACCCTTCACTATAGTGTATTTTAAACATCTTTTATAAATTTTAAAATTTTTTCCCGACAACATTATTATTACATCAAAAGCTAAACAAAAAGAACAACAACAACGCTAAAAGAAATAAAACACAAAATACACAAGGCATCTAAACCAAAGACATTCAAACATACATAACGAAAAACACAGAAAAACAAAAATAACAACGCAATGACGCCAACAGCATCCAAACCAAGGGTGCCCAAGCCCCCCTATGCGCTTGGTACTCTTTTGTTTTTGTAAATGCGCTTAGCTATAGACAGTGTGTTTTCTATACACTTAAGTATATGCGCTTAATACTAGCAAAACGTTGTTGTTGTTGTTATTAACAGTATACAAGCAAGAGTAAAACAACAACACTTTCGTATTCATTCCTGGTAAACATTGACGAGACGTAGATTTTGTTTTTGTTTATCGTAAAAAACATTGTTTTAAAAAGCACTTGGAAAAATTTGTGTTAGTTTTAAATTTCAAACTTACATTATTCGCATAAAAATTATTGTACAATAACTCACAATCTACTCTCATATAATTGAAAACGTTTTAAATACTTTTTTCTATTCATTAAAAAATATATCTGTAAAACAAAAGGAAAAATTATTTTATTTTAACAAAAAATGCAAATCATATTTTTTGCTGTGTATTTTAGTAGAAAATACACAGCTGAATAAAACCAAATACATCTACACACACACACGTTTACATCTTTTTCTATATACAGTGTTGTTGTTGCTTTTATAACAATTTTTTTATGAAATTTTCAGAGGTTGTCTCGGATTTTTGCTCATATCTCCGTTATTTACCGACCGATTTTGCTGATTTTAAATAGCGATCTTCTCGAAAGCATGTCTAATAGAATTATTGAAGATTCGGATCTCGCCGATATCTGGGGTCCTCTAAAAACTGATTTCAACAGACAGACAGACAGACGGACATGGCTTAATCAACTTCGCTATCTATAAGGATCCAGAATATATATACTTTATAGGGTCGGAAAATTATATTATAGAAATTAATTTACAACACTTTCTATTCGCGCAAGCAGAGTAGAGAACTCTTCAAAATTAAAGAAGAGTGGATTTTATGCAGGGCGCTAGGTAGAATTAACTTCCAATCAATTCCACTAATGGCATATTTATCTGTTATATCCTTGGAGGATTGTTTAAGAAATAACGAATACTCCTTTAGCAATGACTTATTAGCGCCTATAAAATTTGTACCATTGTCCGACATAACTGATTTTGGCAATCCTCGCCTAGCTATAAATAGTGCAAAAGCAGCTAGAAATGCTTCTGATGTTAAACAAGAGCAAGCTTCTAAATGAATGGCTCTTGTAGCAAAACATACAAAGATACATGCATAACCTTTCATATATGATGAACTTCGCAAATTGCCAGACTTGATCTGAAATGGACCAGCAAAGTCGACCCCCAATGTGAGAACGGTAATAAGAAAGTGTATCTCTCTTTTGCAGTGCAGCCATTATTTGCGATTTCACTTGTTGTTTATAACGAACTCAGGTTAGATATTAGGGTATTCAATTATTCGGGTTTTTGTCTTATTCGGTTTATTCGACAAATAATTATTTGAGGTTTTACGTTAGACGGGTAAAAGTCTGATAATTAAAAATTATTCGGTTATTCGAATAAAATGAAACTGGATGTTACTATTGCTTTTTACAGCAATTTTCTTCATAAAGGTTTTAATGAACGAGGTTAAGTCAACCTATCAGACATATTTGGACTATTTAGCTACTTCGGACACAACAGAACCTGATGATATAGATGTCGTCTCATCAAAATATCAGGCGACTTATAATGCATTCGTTAACTGTTTATCGAATATTAAAGAACGATTGCATACGTATGCCCAAGCTCAAAAGACTAGTGATTCTCCAGTAGTTAGCCAGAACTATACAGAAACTCACCATAGTTTAGTAGTACCGCCCTGTGATGTTGAGACCTTTGACGGAGATTATCTTTCTTGGCCCGCTTTTAGGGATCTATTTACTGTTTTATACGTAAATAATACTCGTCTTACCAACCTAGAAAAGATGTGTCATCTTATACGTAAGATTAGTGGTGCTGCAAAGGAAATAGTAGCAAAATATCCTATTTCGTATTTAAGATTTGATATGGCGTGGAATAGCCTTAGGGATGCTTACGAAAATCCACGTATGCTGGTTAACAACCAACTAAAATCTCTTTTTAATCTTCCTATTATTGAAAAGGAAACTTCTGAAGGTCTCAAGACCATACAAAGAGGTATAAACAGTTGTCTTTCGGCCTTATCAATATATAATGTTTCGACAGAAAATTGGGATCCGATAATTGTTTTCATTTGTGTTCAACGACTACCCGAAAACTCTGTTACCTTATGGGAACAAAGTATAAAAGACAAATTCGTATTGTCTGTATGGAAAGATCTGGATGCATTTCTGACAGAAAGAATTCACCCCTTAGAATGTCTACGAGACATTAGGGAAGTCCCACAATCGAAAAAATTATCGACTCCAAAGGTGAAGGCGCACCATGTCACTTCATCTTCTTCTCTTTCTTGCATTTTATGTAAGAATCAAAGCCATTTTCTACGGGTTGTTAGAGATTTAAAAAACTTTCGGTAATGGACAGATTCTCGACTATTAAGAAACATCACTATTGCATTAATTGTTTGTCACGAAATCATTAAGTGAAAGATTGTAAGAGTCTGCATTGTTGTTCTATTTGTAAAAAGAAGCACAATACTATGTTACATAGAAATGTGCCTACTTCAGATTCAAATGGAAGTTCTAGAACTTCTAATTCGGGTCCGAGCACAAGTGCTTTATCACAAGCTGCTATATACCCACAATTTCTTCTCAAGTAGCAACATCTAACAGCTCTAGCACTTCAGCTCCTATTAATAGACAGGCGTTTTATACTTCGCAAAACCAAACCGTATTGTTAGGAACAGCGATGGTGAATATTAATCACGAAGGTATGACGTACCCAGCTCGTGCTCTCATATACCCTGCTTCGGAAACATCGTTTATTTCCGAAAGAGTACAGAATCGTTTAAAAATTTTGACGCAATCGACGAATGCTCAAATATCTAGTATCAACCAGGCGAATTCTGTAATATCAAGGAAATCGTGTTGCATTTATATTGGCACGCCCTTGGACTCTTCAATTGTTTTGAGTACAGTAGCTCTCGTTTTGCCAACGATCTTTGGTATTTTAGTTATTATTTGTATATTTATTTATTTTATTTTGTACAGCAAAATGCTTCTTTATTTTATAAAATTTTTAATCCAATTAAAAAAATGAAACTTTTAAATTGAATTTCCAAACATTACTAGATCAAACAAAATTAACAAATAATAAAGTATTATAAATATCAGTTTAAAAGATAATAATCCATGACCATCACTACATTACCCCCCCTTTCGAAAAAGTAATATTATTTAAATTAAAGGTAACCGTTTTCTTATTTCCAGTTGTAGTATTTAATGATTCATCTTCTAAAAATGCGGGTTTTATTCTATCAATTGAAACACTCTTCGTTTTATTGTTCATTTGAAGTTTAAAATATTTCGGATTTTTTTTACCACTTCAAATGGTCCTACATATGGGCAACATAAACCTGGTTTTCCTACATTTTCGCGAACAAATACATATTGGCAATTTTCAAGATGTTTTGGTATAAAAACTTTAAATGAATTTTTATGATGTAAAATATTGGAACGAAAATTATTAAAATGATTCCTGATTTTTCTTAAAAATTCAGAATTATCAAATTCTTTCGTGGAATTCACAACCATCTCGCCAGGTAATCGTAAACATTGTCCGTAAACCATTTCCGCCGGTGACGCTTTTAAATCTTCTTTAACTACTGAACGTAACCCTAATAAAACCAAAGGAAGTTCCTCAGACCAATTAATCACATTTCCGCGTGCTAAAATTGACGCTTTTAATTGACGATGAAATCGTTCAACTAGCCCATTGGCTTGAGGATGATATGCAGTAGTCACAATATTGTCAATACCTAACAGTTTTGAAAGTTCCTTAAATATAAAGGAAGTGAATTATGTGCCCTGTTCACTTGTAATACGCAAGGGAACTCCAAATCTAGAAATGTATTCATTTAAAAAAATTTTGCATATAGATTTAGCAGTTATATTCCTAAGTGGATAAGCCTCTGCCCATCGCGTAGTTCTATCTACTATTGTAAGAATATAACGGTATCCATTTGATACTGGTAACGGACCTACAATATCGATATGAATATGTTCAAATCGTCCTTTAGGGATATCAATCTTTTTAACTTCCGATTTTGTATGTTTAAAAATTTTAGCTTTTTGACAATGCAAGCAATTAGTGACCCATTCATTTATATTCTTATTCATTGATGGCCAAAAATATCGCGAAACAATTAGTCGCCTTGAAGCTCTAGTTCCTGGATGTGAAATATTGTGCAGTTTATTGAAAATACGTTTTCTCATTTCCAAAGGTATATATGGTCTAATTTTCCCATTAGACTCCTCGCACCATATAGAAACTTTATGTGTATGTATATAAACATTCCTTAAGTTATATGGACTGTTTTCGATAAGTTTTTTTAAACCTACGTCTTTAGTTTGTTCATTATATAGTTCGGTTATGTTTAATATGTCACTATCAAAAGAATCTATCTCTGGAGTTCTTGATAAGGTGTCCGCAATAATATTTGAAGCTCCTTTAATGTACCTAATGTCATCTGTAAATTGTGCAATAAATTCAAGATGACGTGTCTGTCGTGGACTACGTTCAACACGTGAGTTTAAAACTTGAGTAAGCGGTTTGTGGTCTGTATAAACAACAAAAGGTCTCCCTTCCAAAAAATGTCTAAAATGCTTAATGTTCAAAAATATTGCTAATAACTCCTTATCAAATGAACTATATTTCACTTCGGAAGGCGTGAGTTTCCTCGAATAAAATGCTATAGGTTCAATTTTATTGCCTATTTGTTGTTGTAAGACTCCCCCGATAGCTATGTTTGAAGCATCTACAGTCAAAGATAAATTAGCATCGGGATTAAAAAAATTCAACATTACATTTTTAGCAAAACTATCCTTAACCTTTGTGAATGAACTGTTTGCCTCTTCTGACCATGTTAATAGTTTAGCTTTTTCCTTAATTGCATCATTCAACATTTTATGTATAGGACTTAGTAATTCTGCTATTTTCGGTATATACCTGTGACCATTCCCACGAACTTTTGTAATTGTTTTACTGATTTTGGTCTATCATATTCACGAATTGCCTTCACTTTTTCGTCTGATGGTCTTATCCCATCGTGTGAAATATTGTAACCCAAAAAGTCAATATTTGGCACTCCAAAAAACACATTTTGATATTTTAATGTTTAATCCGTATTTACTTAGTCTTTCAAAAACAACACGAAGGTGGTCAACATGTTCTTCCTCATCTTTACTAGCAACTAAAACATCATCCAAATATAAAAAAACGAAGTCTAGACCTTGAAAAACTTCATTAATAAATCTTTGGAATGTTTGTGCGGCATTCCTTAATCCAAAAGGCATTCTAACAAATTCAAATAAGCCAAAAGGAGTTGTAATAGCCGTTTTATGAATATCACATTCTGCTACTGGAATTTTGTGGTAGGCACGGACCAAATCTAATTTAGAAAATATATATTTATCCCTTAAATCTATACCAAGGTCGTGTATATGTGGATTCGGATACCTGTCAGGCACAGTGACACAATTTAACCTGCGGTAATCGCCACAAGGACTCCAATCATTTGGTTCCTTTTTTGGAACTAGATGTAATGGAGATGATGCATGTGATTTTGATGGGCGGCATATACCCGAAGACACTAAAAAATCAAATTCATTTTTCGCAATTTTATACTTAATTGCATCTAATCGTCGTGGTTTCGAAAATGGAAGTGTACTGTTAGTTTCAATTCTATGAACTGTGTTATGTTTAACCCCTTTGTTATAGTCTGGGGATCCTGTAATCGAACTAAACTCCTTTAATATATCTGTATATTTATTGTCAACTGTAAAAATTTTCGGAAGAGAAATATTACTAAATGATTCTATTGCGTTAATGGATATTTTTGTTAAAGGGTCGATTAATGTTTTCCTTTTAAGATCAATTAGTAGACCAAATTTCGAAAGAAAATCAGCTCCAATTATCGGTTTGGAAATATTTGCTATCGTGAAAATAAAAGGAAACTCTCTTCTCAAACCTAAATTCACCTTTAGTAATTTCTTACCGTATGTTTTAATGCTACTGCCATTTGCAGCCGTTAAAATTACATCTGATGACCGTTTAAACATCCTAAACTTAGACAATGGAAGTACTGACACTTCAGCGCCACTATCTATTAAATAATTTAATTTATTTTCCGAATCATATACAAAAAGACGGCGTGTAGAATTATTGTGTCTATTATCAGCCGTCAGGATAATAGGACAATTTAGTTTTCCTGTTGTGATGTTTCATATGAACATGGTTGTTCACATCTTCTAGCTTTGCTACCGAACCGATAATGATAACGACAAAGCCATTTACGATTCAATGAACGTCCCCTAGAACGACTCCTATTTCTAAATGGTGTCCTTGAACGACTATTTTGAAAAGATTGTTTAACGTCGGCTATTTCCATAGATAGTTGGGTAAATTTATCTAGCATCGCTGATGTAATTTTAACCAAATTATCTACTGTTTTATCTAACCTGCAATTACTTTGTACCGAATCTTTGGGTTCCAGGGTACACAATTCTACCTTATTTGTTACTTCCCAAATATTATCAGCTAATTTAAGCAAATCCTCAATATTGACAACATTAGACCCTACCAACGCAATATTAAGATTTCTTGGTAATTTTCGCAACCATAAACTTTTAACAAAATCAGAATTTATATTATTCCCGGCTAATTGAATCAAAGATCTGTAAAATTCCGAAGGTTTACGATCACCTATTTCGGAATCTGATAATAACTTATCGAGCTTCCTTTGTTCACTAAGAGAGTGACGTTCAAGAAGTTTTGTTTTAAGGTTTAAATAACGATTTTCATCCGGTGGATTCCGAATAACATCAATAACTGATACTATTACATCTTGAGGAAGCGATACAATAAGGTATACATATTTTGTATTATCCCTAGTTATACCCTTAGTATTAAATTGAGTTTCAACATGAATGAACCACGCTTCTGGGTGATCGACCCAAAAGGGAGGTAATTTCAATGAAGTAGCACAAATTTCTAATTGTGCATTGCTATTTAAATTATTAGATGTAACATTTAAAGATGAACTATTAGTACTATTACCGGAAACTTGCGGATTTATATTATTAGAACGAGTTGGAGAAATAACCGGGGACCGAATCATATTGGTAATCGTAATGAGGTTTACAATAATAATTAAAAAAAATTGTGTAGATAATCACAAAAAAAAATCTTGTAACTAAATTGTTATGATGTTAAAGTTCCAAATAGTGTGAAAATAAGAGTAAGAACTTATATCTATATGTATGTTTTATATTGAAATTAATAATTATATATAAATTGGAAGGACTTATCGTAATTTGTGGAGATTCTCGATCGTGTAATTAGTATCTTGAAATTTCAATACAATCTTGAATCTTGACTTCTATTTGTTTCCATTTGTTGTTTTCCTTTAGATTCTCACAATCTGTGATAATTCTAAATATGTAATAATGATTATTGTTTGCGCCAAACTAAGTTTAAGAAGTTTTGCAGTTTTTCTCGTTTGTTTCAATTTTCTCAGAGGCCACTGGTATTTTAATTAAGTAAAATAGTTGTAAATTCTTATTTTTATAATTATAATCTTCATCGAGGCAATTTTAATTTAGTGTAATCGAAGATTACAGATTTATAATATAAATATGTTGTTTTACAAAACTCCTGGCAGGATCGCCAATTTTAGTTATTATTTTTATATTTATTTATTTTGTATAGCAAAATGCTTCTTTATTTTATAAAATTTTTAATCCAATTAAAAAAATGAAACTTTTTAAATTGAATTTCCAAACATTACTAGATCAAACAAAATTAACAAATAATCAAGTATTATAAATATCAGTTTAAAAAATAATAATCCATGACCATCACTACAGTATATTACCCTCATTTATTATATCGAATGAGTATCGAAATGATTTGCCAAATATACGTTTGGCAGATACTAACTTATTTGATTCTAAACCAGTAGATCTACTCTTAGGGGCAGATTTATATCCACGAATTATAATGGGTTCAGTTAGAAAGGTTTTAGGGACATTAGTGGCTCAGAAAACTATTTTCGGCTGGATTATTACTGGTCCAGTTCCTCCGTCTTCAATTTAGGAGTTGAATTTTCTGAAGAAGATAATATAAATAGTACCTTACTTAGATTTTTGGGAAATAGAGGAACCTCCTAAACGGAAACTTATGTCAGCACATGATCGTATGTGTGACTTATGTCAGCACATGATCGTACTGGTAGATATGTAGTAACATTACCATTTAAACCTGAATTTCCCGAGACGTTAACTTTAGGTCAGTCTAAACAGAATGTTAGGGCGCAATTTATACGGACAGAATCCTCTCTCTTGAGAAATCCTGTCATCAAGAATATGTATGATGACGTCGCACAGTGGTATAGGAAAAAAAAAAGAGGGAAATAATTCGGTAACTTCTAAACGGTTAATCCGATTTTAATGAAATTTGGTATGCACAAAGAGGAGGTGTTGCCCATACCACTTTATTGGGAGTGGGAGGGTGTATTGGGTTTGCACCGAGTAGCTCATAATTATGTTTAATATACCGTATATCAACAAAAACCGGCAAAACTTAATTTTATACTAGCCTTGAAAACCCTGTTAAATTTCGGGACTCTTTGACCCAAGCCCCTTACAACGCCCCCCCCAACAAAATGACTTTAATGCCCACAATTCGCTTAAAAAGACTAGTGTCATAGTGAAATTCAGCATCCTCCAAATTTTATGAGGACCGCCTCAAACTGGGGGCTCGGGTAAGTTTTTTAACAATAAGTTGCTAATGTATATATCTGAGGCGAGGTACAAATCAAGTCAAATGCTTTATTATGAAAGCCTAAATATCTACTCCTATTTATTGTCCTTTTTATTTTTGATATTTCAGCTTGTATGTTAGTAGAGTCATCTTAAGTTAATTACTCAATGAATAATGTAATTCGATTTGAAACAAGTAAGAGTGTTATATTCGGCTATGCCGAATCTTTTATACCCACCATCAAATCACTGCCATATAAATGAACTTTGATATTTTGAATATTTTATTATTATATATCGATATTAATGAGAACATCAGAGTAACATTTGAAAGAGGTCCATCCCCTCACACACTATCCTGTACCCCACGAAACTGTCTTCCGATATTACTTCGTGGGGACGGAAGGCCCTCAGGGGCCGGTCTCTTTAATACAAAAAGGGATTTAAATTATGTTATTCTGGTTTGTTTTTCGAAGTTGATCTGCTTCTCGTAGTACAAGGTTTACTCTTGTTATAAAACCATTTATTGCATCCCATTTTGGTTGGGATTCTAACATTACGTTGATTATGTTTTCAGCTGTCAACCTTACCCCCGCAGTCAGCGTTAGTAGCATTCGTTCTGTAGCAAAACGCGGGCATATAAATACTACACGTTCTGCATTTTCCTTTTCGTATGGGAATTCTGGGCACCTAGGCGAATTATCAAGCTTAAAGCGATACAGGTACTCCCTGTAACCTCCATGTCCCGTAAGAAATTGCGTCAGGTTATACGTTACTTCGCCATGTGGACGTTTTAGCCAAATATCGATGTTGGGTAATAGTTTGTAGGTCCATCTGCCTTTTGAGGAATTATTCCATCTTCTTTGCCAGCTTGATATCGATTTATCCATTTCAGACTTACGAATAAGGCTCTTTGGTACATTGGGATTGTTTGTTATCTCCTTATAGACGTTGGAAAGTTCCCTTGCTGTTATATCTATGGGTATGACACCCGCTACGACGCTTGCTGCTTCACATGACACCGTTCTAAAACTGCTGCAGATTCTTCGACAACCCACAGTGGTATAGGAAAAAAAAAAGAGGGAAATAATTCGGTAACTTCTAAACGGTTAATCCGATTTTAATGAAATTTGGTATGCACAAAAAGGAGGTGTTGTCGAGTTTAGGTTTTGAATTTGGACCTTATAGGCCAACCAGGGGCCCGGCGGGGGGTCCTCAAATTAGGACACCTCGGCTATGTTAAATTTTTAAAACGATCTTATTTCTTCATTTGAGTTCCGATTTAAAAAAAATTTCGTACATAGAATCTTCTCAGAATCAGCACTATAAAAAATGTCGTCGTAGCAGTAAATTATCTCTTATAGTTTAGGAGATATTCGCATTTGAAAATTAAAATTTTAAAATTTTTACCGTCCTTACTTTAGTTTTGATAATAGCGGGTCCAAATATTCTCCCGATTTTCGCCATTTCTTTTTTTATTCGCTTAACAACAAGTCTATATATCAAGCAGTGAAAGAATTATGTAAAAATCATGACTGAGTCCAAAGTTATAGGCATTTTAATTTAAAAAATTAAAAAAAGGCGATTTTTGCCATTTTTTTGGGAAAAAAGTATCTTTTTCTTTTTAAGTTATCTAAAAAGTTTCTAAGAAGATGTATATAGAATTTATACTTTTTGAAAAGCTGACTTTACATAAAATACGATAAATGAAACAAAACCTAAAAATTTTTGATACCGAGGGGACCAGGTCCATCCAAAAAAACCCTATTTTTTTATAGAAAATTCAATTTTGAGCAAAAATTCTCAAATCGCATAGTCGATATCAAATTATAGTGACCTGTTTTATATGACCCAATATGTTCTTAATCATTTTGTGTAACGGTTTCGATAACCCCGCCCCTGGTATGGATATAATAGGCAAAAAACCAAAAAATCCCATTTTTGGGATTTTTTAAAACTTTTTTGGGAATCCCGGATTTCTAATAAGAAAATTCGAACTTTTTATTTAATTTTAGATTTTGAGTAAAAAATCTACCTAACTGTAAAATTTCATCAAAAAATATTCATAAATAAAATTTTTATTGCAATTTGAAAAATTTGTATCTTCGCAAAAACTGAATAAAAAACATTTTTTAATTTTTTTTAAAAAAAAGTATTCCGCGAATTTTTTAATTTTCAAAATTATATACAGTTTTGAAAATAGACAAAATTACCTTTCCATTGATATATAACATGCCTACCTAATGTTTTTTAAGTGACAAATTAATTAGGGAAAACTCAACATCTTTTAGAAAATTTACCTAGCACTATTATTTTCATCCATAACGTTAACTCTTAAATTTGTTACATATATTAAAAAAATTTCAGGTATTATTTTTTAAACTGTAATGATTTTTACCCCTATAGGTCACTTTAATAGGTAGCTTATTAAAGTGACCTATTGAGGAAAAATTCATTACATAAGGATACGTTAGACATATTAGGTAGAATATCATAACCCTTTAAAAAATAATTTAATTTAAGTACCTGTAATTAATATATAAGACAGGTTTATATCTGTTTGTAATTTTCTAACCATGGCGATCGTACTAAAAAAAAATGATTTGTGCTCCATTTTATTTGAACACTCTTCAGCTCCTTTTCAAGATAAAGTGAACTTCTTATTGAAATATATTGAAACTGCACATAAAAATAAAGTGGATAAAACTGATATATGTAAAATTGAAAATTTTATAAAATCAGTTGATATAAAACTGAAGAGTGTTCGGTATTCCATTGCTAAATTTCGATCGAAATTTTCTGATTGGCTGGATGAATGTGTAGAAGTTGCTATTTGCGTATCAACTGTTGGTGCTCCCTGTAAGCAGTATGAGGATTTGAGCTCAAAATCTAAGAGGAAAAGGTTATCAACTTCACTAGAAACCTTATCTAACGAAGAAGTTTCGGACACTTTTAAAGCAATGTTAAGAAAAGAAAAACAGCCTTTGGATGCCATAAAAATTGCAAATATTCTTCCAACCGCATCACCAAGACGACTGAAAAGAATTGTAAAGAGTATACCCACACCATCATCTGATACAACGTTCACTGAGGAAGAAGCTATTGCGCTTATGTTGCAGCTGGGATTAAGTCGTGATAACTACATAACGTTAAGAAAGGCGCTATCTGAAAAAGGAGTGGATGTTTTACCATCATATGACAAAATAAATGAAAAGAAGAAAAGCATTATACCACCTCCTATTGAAATAACTGATCGGAAGGCTGTTATTGGACTCGGCGCTCTACTCGAAAATACTGCTTTAAGGATTGCTTCTGACTTTTCTTCAGACCAACTAAAAAAAATAAATTCTTGTGATCTTCAACTCATTTGTAAGTGGGGATGTGATGGATTATCAGCACTCTCGGAATATAAACAAATCAACACAAGTGAATCATCTTCCGAGTATAAAAGTGTATTTATGGCATCGCTAGTTCCATCAACCAGTTTCGATGATATTTGGAAGAATTCGACTCCAGGATCCAAAGCTTTTTGTAGGCCAATAAGCTTTGAGTATATAAAGGAATCCAAAACAACAACGCAAGATTTGATAAATCGTATTGAAGCAGAAATTAAAAACTTGGAACCTATAACAATCGAAATAGAAAATTATTCGTTTAACATGTCCTATGATTTAAAACTTACAATGATTGATGGGAAAGTTGGAAATGCCATTACAGGAACATCATCTACTTGGTACTGCTACATATGTGGTGATAAAAAATCAGAATTTTCGAATATTTCCAAGCAAAGATCAATAAATGAGGAAACATTACAATTTGGAATATCCCCCCTACATGCTCGCATACGATTTCTGGAACATTTTCTACATTTAGCATATGATTTAAAGTACAGAAGCATACCGGAAAATGCAAACAAAAGTGCAAATAACAATAAGGAGTTAATGGAAATGAGAGCCAGTGAGAAACGAAGAATTCAAGAGGAATTTAAAAAGCGGATGGGATTAAATATTGATAAACCACTCACAGGATATGGAAGCACAAACGATGGTAATACCGCTAGACGTTTTTTTTAAACATTTTGAAACTACTTCCGAAATAACCGGAATTAGTATGGATTTACTGCAAAAGGTCAATATTATTCTAATGGCGATAAATAGCAAGCATAAAGTGAACGCAACAAAATTTGGAGAGCATTCAACAAAAGTTTCTAAATTACTTTTGGAATTATATCCCTGGAAAGAAATGACACCTACAGTTCACAAGATATTATGTCATGGAAAGGTCATCATAGAACATAATATTCTGCCTTTAGGAGAGCAGAAGAATCGAGGAATAGAGACTTTAAGCATATTCATCAGTTTAGCTCAAGGAAGTGTTCTAGGCAGTCTCAAAATGAAGATATTTTTAATAATCTGATTCTATCTTCTGATCCTGTTTTATCTACTATAAGGAAACGTTGGATTTGCTACAAAACGTTAGCATTTGAAAATATTCATGAATTTAAAGATTTACTTTATCTTTTAGATATGGACTACTGTGATACCGATTATTTTACAAAATTATATTAATTTATAAAAAAAATAAATAAAGACTATTTTTATATAAAATAAATACTTGTTAATTTTTTTTAGGGATAAAGAATAAAAGATTAATCGTAAAAAGTGGCTGTAAAAATTCATAAAAATTTAGGTAGTAAAACATGCCTAACAAATGTATGGATGAAAATAATAGTACTAGGTAAATTCTCTAAAAGATGTTGAGTTTTCCCTAATTAATTTGTCACTTAAAAAACATTAGGTAGGCATGTTATATATCAATGGAAAGGTAATTTTGTCTATTTTTCAAAACTGTATATAATTTTTGAAAATTAAAAAATTCGCGGAATACTTTTTAAAAAAAAATTAAAAAATGTTTTTTATATCAGTTTTTGCGAAGATACAAATTTTTCAAATTGCAATAAAAATTTTATTTATGAATATTTTTTGATGAAATTTTACAGTTAGGTAGATTTTTTTACTCAAAATCCAAAATTAAATAAAAAATTTCGAATTTTCTTATTAGAAATCCCGGAATTCCCAAAAAAGTTTTAAAAAATCCCAAAAATGGGATTTTTTTTGGTTTTTTGCCTATTATATCCATACCAGGGGCGGGGTTATCGAAACCCGTTACAAAATGATTAAGAACATATTGGGTCATATAAAACAGGTCACTATAATTTGATATCGACTATGCGATTTGAGAATTTTTGCTCAAAATTGAATTTTATATAAAAATAGGGTTTTTTTGGATGGATCTGGTCCCCTCGTATCAAAAATTTTTAGGTTTTGTTTCATTTATCGTATTTTATGTAAAGTCAGCTTTTCAAAAAGTATAAATTCTATATACATCTTCTTAGAAAATTTTTAGATAACTTAAAAAGAAAAAGATACTTTTTTCCCAAAAAAATGGCAAAAAAATCGCCTTTTTTTAATTTTTTAAATTAAAATGCCTATAACTTTGGACTCAGTCATGATTTTTACATAATTCTTTCACTGCTTGATATATAGACTTGTTGTTAAGCGAATAAAAAAAAATGGCGAAAATCGGGAATATTTAGACCCGCTATTATCAAAAAAACTAAAGTAAGGACGGTAAAAATTTAAAATTTTAATTTTCAAATGCGAATATCTCCTAAACTATAAGAGATAATTTACTGCTACGACGACATTTTTTATAGTGCTGATTCTGAGAAGATTCTATGTACGAAATTTTTTTTAAATCGGAACTCAAATGAAGAAATAAGATCGTTTTAAAAATTTAACATAGCCGAGGTGTCCTAATTTGAGGACCCCCCGCCGGGCCCCTGGTTGGCCTATAAGGTCCAAATTCAAAACCTAAACTCGACAACACCTCCTTTTTGTGCATACCAAATTTCATTAAAATCGGATTAACCGTTTAGAAGTTACCGAATTATTTCCCTCTTTTTTTTTTCCTATACCACTGTGGGTTGTCGAAGAATCTGCAGCAGTTTTAGAACGGTGTCATGTGAAGCAGCAAGCGTCGTAGCGGGTGTCATACCCATAGATATAACAGCAAGGGAACTTTCCAACGTCTATAAGGAGATAACAAACAATCCCAATGTACCAAAGAGCCTTATTCGTAAGTCTGAAATGGATAAATCGATATCAAGCTGGCAAAGAAGATGGAATAATTCCTCAAAAGGCAGATGGACCTACAAACTATTACCCAACATCGATATTTGGCTAAAACGTCCACATGGCGAAGTAACGTAATAACTGACGCAATTTCTTACGGGACATGGAGGTTACAGGGAGTACCTGTATCGCTTTAAGCTTGATAATTCGCCTAGGTGCCCAGAATTCCCATACGAAAAGGAAAATGCAGAACGTGTAGTATTTATATGCCCGCGTTTTGCTACAGAACGAATGCTACTAACGCTGACTGCGGGGGTAAGGTTGACAGCTGAAAACATAATCAACGTAATGTTAGAATCCCAACCAAAATGGGATGCAATAAATGGTTTTATAACAAGAGTAAACCTTGTACTACGAGAAGCAGATCAACTTCGAAAAACAAACCAGAATAACATAATTTAAATCCCTTTTTGTATTAAAGAGACCGGCCCCTGAGGGCCTTCCGTCCCCACGAAGTAATATCGGAAGACAGTTTCGTGGGGTACAGGATAGTGTGTGAGGGGGTGTGTTTTGGTACGTGGAAATCGTGCATGCCTATCAGTACGGGCTGTAGGTATCCTTGAAAGATTTCACACCTCCTGCGTATCAAAAAAAAAGGTTGATAGATAGATAGATATATAGATAGATAGATAGATAGATAGATAGATAGATAGATAGATAGATAGATAGATAGATAGATAGATAGATAGATAGATAGATAGATAGATAGATAGATAGATAGATAGATAGATAGATAGATAGATAGATACAGATAGATAAATAGATATAGATAGATAGATAGATAGATAGATAGATAGATATAGATAGATAGATAGATAATATAGATAGATAGATAGATAGATAGATAGATAGATAGATAGATAGATAGATAGATAGATAGATAGATAGATAGATAGATAGATAGATAGATAGATAGATAGATAGATAGATAGATAGATAGATAGATAGATAGATAGATAGATAGATAGATAGATAGATAGATAGATAGATAGATAGATAGATAGATAGATAGATAGATAGATAGATAGATAGATAGATAGATAGATAGATAGATAGATAGATATTTAGATAGATATTTAGATAGATATTTAGATAGATAGATAGATAGATAGATAGATAGATAGATAGATAGATAGATAGATAGATAGATAGATAGATAGATAGATAGATAGATAGATTGTGAGGTGCTCTTGTTATGCTCGAAAGTGTACTGAGAATTTTACTCGTTTATAATTTTGAAAAATATAAATTTAAAATTTGGAAAGGCAACCATTGGAAAAAATGTGAGAAAAATTGAGATTGATTATTGAAAATTTGATTTGAAAAAGTAGAATTTTTTGAAAGAAAAAAAAAACGAATAATAATTTTGAAAAAGAAAAGATTTTTGGATTGAAAAAAAAAAAAACGGAGGAAATAAAGCGAAAAGAAGACGGAAATTGCACTTGACTGAAGAATTAAGAAGGATATCAGGAAACTAAGCTCCGGACGTTTATGAAGAGCGAACAATAGATATGATATTCCGGAACTTTTTCTTCATTGAACGAAAATAAAGGAAAAGGCAAAGAATTTGTATTAAGGAACAATATTCGTAGATAATAATGTAAGATTTTGGCAAGTTTGGGAATGAAATTTATTAACACCTGAGGACTATCGAATACTGAAAAGATACAAGGGCAAAGTATTTGGAACATAGATAAGTATTCATCATCATTACTTAGTGGGTGGCTGATAAGATTAACAAAATCTTGTTATTTTATTTAAAAATTTGCATTCGATCTAAATTTATATTGGTTCACGTCTTCTCATATAACTATATAAAAAAAATTTAAATTACTTTCAAATTAAAAAAATATAAATTAATTAATATCTTATTGGCTGTTTACCTATTACTTTAAATGAATTATTTAATTCTGTAAATTCTAATGTTGTTATTATTTTGTTGTCATTAATTAGCACATACATACATAAATAATTTGGTTATGGAAATTTTCAAAATTTATTCCTCAAAAATTTAAGTTTTTCTTTTTAAATGAAAATATAGAGCATCAAAAAACTCAAGCAGACACAAGGCCTTATGTTATCGCTGAAGAAGTAATTATTGAGTGAAAATACTGTTTTTTTTAATTTTCTTAAAAAATATATTATTATAAATAAAACTTAAATTTGATGAATATATACTTGCGATATACATTACTTAATTTTATAACCAATTTCCTTCAAAATATATATTAATACCTTGAATACACTTATAATAACTTGTCAATAATGAGATACAAATCAAACTTTATAATTAGATATACATATAACTATTAGAATTTATGTTAATTTTTTTATTTATTATTAAAATTTAATAACTTAATTATAAAAATTTAGATTAATGAATTTTAATATTTTGTTTAATTTGTTTTTAAATAAATATGTTAAATTTTTTAATATGACGTTCTAAATGATTTGATTTGAAAAAGTAGATTTTTTTTGAAAGAAAAAAAAAACGAATAATAATTTTGAAAAAGAAAAGATTTTTGAATTGAAAAAAAAACGGAGGAAATAAAGCGAAAAGAAGACGGAAATTGCAATTGACTGAAGAATTAAGAAGGATATCAGGAAACTAAGCTCCGGACGTTTATGAAGAGCGAACAATAGATATGATATTTTTCTTCATTGAACGAAAATAAAGGAAAAGGCAAAGAATTTGTATTAAGGAACAATATTCGTAGATAATATTGTAAGATTTTGACAAGTTTGGGAATGAAATTTATTAACACCTGAGGACTATTGTTGAAATAATTTGTTTATTACTTGATTGTTATTCACTTTGTTTTTTAGTTTTTTTTTTAACTGAATATGTTTTGTGATTTTTGTTATTTGAAATTTTTATTAATAAAAATTTGTTTTTTTTTTTCATTCTTGATATTAAACCCGAAAAGAAAGGTTGAATTTAATTTGGCTCAACAGGTTATGGGCCCAGACCACATTCTCAAAGCTTAGATATTGTAAAGAACTGTAAAGAATACAGACATGGAGTCTGAAAGCAAAATCGAGAAATTGAACGATGCTGCCCAATGGTCGACATCGAAGTTTCAAGTAAAAATAACTATGATTGCGGCAGATGTTTACGATGTAGCAACAGGAGATGAGGAATGTCCACTGAATGATGACTCTAAAATCCGTGCATGGCGGAAGAAGGATGCTAAAGCTCAGCAGATTATAGGCATATCAATTGGTAGTAAGCAGATTATCCATATTACTAATTGTGAATCTGCAAAGGCGATGTGGATCAAATTACATGACGTGTTTGAAAAGAAGAATGAATCCAGTTTGCTTTTGCTGCATCAGAAATTTTTTTAATTTTATGAAAGATGCTGATGAAAATATGATTTCGTATATTTCAAGAATTGAAGAGTTGGTTAAACGTTTAAGAGATCTGAAGGAAACAATTTCAGATGATATGGTCATCACAAAAATAACTTTGTCACTGCCATCAGAATATGCAGCGTTTAGCAGTGCATGAGAATCTGCAACCAAGTCAGAACGTACTTTAGATAACCTTCGGTCAAGGCTGGTAATTGAAGAGGAACGCCTGATTTCTAGAAAACAAATTGAACCTATTGAAGCACTGTCTGCATCAAAAGGTAGAAAAAGCAAAGATAATAAAAATACAAATAAAAATGGCGGACATCATGATACTTTTCGTAATACTGGTAATTTCAAACCTATTGGTCGATGCTTTTCCTGTGGCGAGGAAGGCCATTGGAAGCGAAACTGCCCTCAAAACAGTTTTTCTAAAGATATGACAGCTTTGAATTCCGATGCAAACAATTTCAAAGTTACAAAGCACAGTTGGTTACTGGATTCAGGTGCAAGCCATCATATGACAGCGAATCGTAAGTGGTTTCACACCTTTCGTTCCGAGGTAAGAAATGTAAAGATTGCTAAAGGTAATATTGAAGCTCATGGAATAGGAACTGTCCGTGTAAAAATATTTGATGGTACTAATTGGATAAATGGAATTTTAAAAGATATTCTTTTCGTTCCACAAATTGAAACGAATTTATTTTCGCTAAACCATGCACTAGATCAAGGTTTGAGCTTGGAAGGTGACAGTAATGCAATGAAATTTAAACGAAAATCTGATGAAAAAGTTGTTGCATTGGGACAACGCCATGGAAATTTAACTGTCATGTGTTTGAAAGTTATAGAATTCGAAGCAAATTTTGCATCAAATGAAAAGTCATCAATACAGTTCTGGCACGAGAAACTGGCTCATAAAAATATTGAACATATTCGAAAAATATTGAAAATTAATAACATAGATTTTGTATGTGAAGCTTGCATTTACGGAAAACATCACAGAAGTAGTTTCAAAAGTCGAGAAATCGTATCAAATAAATGTGGTCAAGTAATCCATGCCGATGTTTGTGGACCAATACAGGTGGAATCTATTGGTGGCTCCAGGTATTTTATAGTTTTGAAAGATGATTTTTCTCATTTTCGTTTTGTATTTTTCATGAAATATAAATCCGAGGTATATGAAAAAGTTCAGATATTCCTAAAATTGGCTAAAAACTCGTATGGTCATAATATTCAAATTTTTCGTTCCGACAATGGGACGGAATTTGTCAATGCAAAAATAAAAGAGTTATTTGAAAAAGAAGGTATACGCCATCAAAGAACAGTCCCTTATACTCCACATCAAAATGGTTCTGCAGAAAGGGAAATGAGAACTCTTATGGAAGCTGCTCGAACAATGATTTATGCAAGAAATATGGAATTAAAATTTTGGGCTGAAGCGGTAAATACAGCTCTGTTTGTAATTAATCGGACAGGAACTAGCACTATTGCAAATAAAACTCCCTACGAACTATGGATGGGTAAAAGCTCTAAAATAGATTTTTTTCAACCATTTGGTAGTGAGGTTTTTGCTCATATACCCAATGAAAAGCGAAGTAAACTAAATGCAAAATCAGAAAAGTGCTTCTTCGTTGGCTACGACGAAAATGTTAAAGGCTATCGTGTATGGAATCCTAACAAAAATAAAATAGAATATTCCAAAGATGTCAAATTTATATATTCAACTTCAATTGTTGCTAATAAGTCTAGCAAAATGCTGCCAACAGAAAATGTCGTTATTCGTTTAGAAGAAAATAATATTAACAATGTTGAAGAAAGAAATGACGAGATCGAAACAATAAGTTCTGAAAATGAAGATTTTGAAGACGCTGATGAAAACGCTTGTGAAAATTCAGTTTTAGTAACAAGTGATCGAATTTTAGTACCAGCATTAGGAGAAAATCCTGCAAATAGTATTAATAACTGTTCCAAAGATTTAGTTGAAGCGGAAACTAATCAAAATACACGGCGAACCATTAGAAACCCCAGAGAACTTGTACATATTAGTGAAGATAATATAATAGAAAGACGACTTCGTAACAAATCCAAACATTCTAATGATGATGCTACTGGTTTTGTGTCATTGATTCAAGAAGAACCTCGAAGTTATGATCAGGCAATGAATTCACCATATAAAAAACAATGGTATGCGGCAATGATAGAAGAACTGAAATCTTTGCGAGAAAATAACACCTGGGAATTGGTCCATGCTCCATCAGTTTTATCTCTAGTTGCAATGAGGAAGATGATAATGAAGCAGTTTGATGTGAAAACAGCCTTTCTTTATGGAGATTTAGATAAAGATGTTTATATGTGCCAGCCTGATGGGTTCAATGATGGAAGTGGCAAAGTCTGCAAATTATATAAAAGTTTGTATGGTTTGATGCAGTCATCGTGATGCTGGAATATAAAATTCACCACGTTTATAAAACAATACAAACTAGTACAATCAGAATCAGATCCATGTGTATTCGTGAACACAGAGAAAACTTTAATATTGGCCCTTTATGTTGATGATGGTTTAATTGCGGCAACATCAAGAGAACAAATTGAATCTGTAATTTCTTATTTACGAACAAGTTTTGAGATAAAATTTTTTGATGCTGAATGCTTCCTTGGTTTAGAGATATTTCATCACTCTGATGGTTCTATAACTCTAAGTCAGACAAATTATGCTAAAAAGGTTCTTAAACGATTTAATATGGATGATTGCAATGGAGTTACAACACCTACCGATGTAAATCAAATATACGAAAAATTCTATGATTCAAAAGATACAAAATTTCCTTTTCGTGAAGCTGTTGGAAGTCTTATATATTTGTCAGTCGCAACAAGACCTGACATAAGCTTTGCAGTGGGAGTTGTAAGCCGTTTTATGAAAATCCAAATGATGCACATGTTAATGCTGTTAAAAGAATTTTAAAATATATAAAATCAACTTTAAATTACGGAATTCATTTTGGTGGAACTGAACAACTAAGCTTATTTGGATACAGTGATGCAGACTATGCGGGCGATAAAGAAACTAGGCGATCGACATCTGGTTATGTTTTTCTATTTGGTTCAAATATTGTAAGCTGGGCTTCCAAAAGGCAAAAATCGGTTGCCTTATCAACTACGGAATCCGAATATATTGCAGCAAGTGTTGCTGTTAAAGAATTAATTTGGCTTCAACGTTTATTTAAAGATTTAACAAATATGGAGATTTCAACGGAATTTAATATGGATAATCAAAGTTCAATACGATTAATCAAAAATCCAGAATTTCATAAACGCACAAAACATATAGATGTGCGTTATCACTTCATCAGAGAAAAATATGAAGAAAATTTATTTATTTTAAATTACGTATCTTCTGAAGAACAATTGGCCGACATATTTACGAAGGCACTTCCAAAATCAAGGTTTCAATTACTAAGAGAATTACTTTATCTTAAAACTAAATAGGGCCTATGTTCTAAACAAATAGTGGGAGTGTTAAAATAATATGTTTATTACTTGATTGTTATTCACTTTGTTTTTTAGTTTTTTTAACTGAATATGTTTTGTGATTTTTGTTATTTGAAATTTTTATTAATAAAAATTTGTTTTTTTTTCATTCTTGATATTAAACCCGAAAAGAAAAGTTGAATTTAATTTGGCTCAACAACTATCGAATACTGAAAAGATACAAGGGCAAAGTATTTGGAACATAGATAAGTATTCATCATCATTACTTAGTGGGTGGCTGATAAGATTAACAAAATCTTGTTATTTTTTTTTAAAATTTGCATTCGATCTAAATTTATATTGGTTCACGTCTTCTCATATAACTATATAAAAAAAAATTTAAATTACTTTCAAATTAAAAAAATATAAATTAATTAATATCTTATTGGCTGTTTACCTATTATTTTAAATGAATTATTTAATTCTTTAAATTCTAATGTTGTTATTATTTTATTGTCATTAATTAGCACATACATACATAAATAATTTGGTTATGGAAATTTTCAAAATTTATTCCTCAAAAATTTAAGTTTTTCTTTTTAAATGAAAATATAGAGCATCAAAAAACTCAAGCAGACACAAGGCCTTATGTCATCGCTGGAGAAGTAATTGGTGAGTGAAAATACTGTTTTTTAATTTCCTTAAAAAAATATATAATTATAAATAAATATTAAATTTCAAGTTTTCCTAAGTGTAAAGCCGCAATTAATTTCGCTCCGAATTTTTAAAATTTATCTTACAAACTAAACTTAATTAAAATCTGAGACTTTGTTTAATAAAATCAGTGAAAATTTTGCTATTTATTAGTGTATTTATTTATTTGGATCGTTACTAATTTTTCCACATTAATCTCTTTAAATAAAAAACAAAATTTTGATCCAAAAACATTTAATAAAACATAAAAGAAATATAAATATATGATCATCAATTCCTCTACTGGTACTCATCTACACGTTTATAACAACAACATAATACAAATATAAGTACCATTCTCTTATTCCTTTTTGTTTTGTTTTTCTTTACTACAACAACAAACATTGATCATCTCTTTTGTTTGCTTGTCAAATGATAAAGTTGCCATCTGATTTATCTTCTTTCTACATTGTGCAAAATAATACATACTAATTTTTTAAAAAAATTGCTTGTTTATTAAAAAATTGTAATATTAAAGGTGAAGATGAAAGAATGGTGGTCTGTTGGCTGTGCCATGAATGTTGTCACTTTAAATGCAGTGGACTTTCAGGGCTAGTAGCAGAAGCTGTTTCTAAAAATAAAGGTTTACATTGGTGCTGTGAAAATTGTAGAAAATTTGGTGTAAACTTTTATCGATTTTTCCAAGAGACTAAAAAGAAATTCGCCGAAATTCAAGATGAAGCCGTTAAATTAAATAAACGCATTTCCGCATACGGAAAATTGTTCGATGATTTTAAATCTCTAGATAATTTAAAATCTCCTCCGCAATCTTCTCTCAAACGACGTAAATCGGCAAGAAACTTAACCAAGGATAAACGTGATGATCAACCAACTGTGTCTGCGCCTCCGTATAACACTGCATCTGATCCAAACGTTCCATTAACTAATATTTCTGTTCTGTACCTTCGTGTAACACTGCATCTGATCCAACTGTTCCTATATCCAATATTACTGAATTAAGTAGTAATAATTCACATCTTAGTTATGCTGACGCAGTTTTATGTTCTGCCAATGTAACTACTAATGTAATTAATCCGATTGTTGATAATCCTCCGCAATTGATAAATACTGAAATTATTCCTCTCCGAGCTATTCCTCCAAAAAAGACAATATTCATTTCTCGTCTAGCAAGCGATACTACTTCCGATTCAGTTGATTTCTACATAAAAAATAAACTTGGTAATGATGCTGACATATCAAAACAAAAATTTAATTTTTCTCAACCGATGTAACGTAGAATTAGTCCTGACTATTTCTACATACATTTACTTTACATTATTTTATTCTTATATATATGTATACAATATAATGTATTTCATAAAGTACATTTTGCTTATTCGTCTATTATTTTTCATACAACTTACAACATATTCAACCTTAACAAACGATTTACGAAACGAATACAAGGTAGACTACAGCGACTTTGACATTTTAGATGATATAAGACGACGAAGACAAAAACAAAATGAAACATTTGACGAATATTTTGAGGCAATTTCGACCTTGACGGACAGATTAAAATTGCCTGTATTGGACAGCGATTTGTGCGAAACGATGTTGCGTAATTTAAAGTATGAGATACGCCACGAACTTTTACATTTGGAAATCCGTAGCGTTTCTCAACTTCGAAAGGAGGTCCAAAAACACGAAAAATTTATGAGAAATTTACATACTTAAGTTAACCCCCAGAAAGGGTAAATATATCGTGTTATTACTTAAGGTTTGTGGATCCGTAAGTCGACCCTGGACGCGACTAAGTTACCTCAGCCGAAGACAAAACCACGTAACACCGAGATCAATATCATCTTTTAAGATTACAGTTTCTATGAATCACTTCTAAAGATTGCTTGATCCGAATTTCTGGCCAATAAATACTCTGGTCCGGGAATATATTTACAGGTCCAGACCTCAAACCATTGCTGCTCTTCCACAGCGTGAATCTTTTATTCCAAAAAAACTAATTAATGATTACTTGTCCATCGCCTATCAAAATGTTCGAGGATTAAGAACAAAGTTAACAACGTTGTATATGAATAGTTTCAATATTGATCAACAAATATTAATATTTATCTCATTCAGACGAGGCAGAATTCTAATTTCGATGATTTTTTTAATATCCTATATGATAAGGGTCTATTCCAAATTAATGGCATTCGTAACGAATATTCAAAAATATTGGACTTAATAATCGTAAATGATGTGTCAAATAGTTTTATTAAACGCTCATCTCCTATTTCATGTCCAGAAGATCGTTATTATCCAACAATTGAATTAAGAACATCCATTCCACTAAATTTTTCAACGCCTTCGTCCAGCAAAAATGAAAAAGTATTTTCATTTAAACATGCCAACTATAATAAGTTAAATGAACTACTACTCGATACAAATTGGCAATACTTATTTTCTTGTCATACAAATGTTGATGATAAGTTAAAAGCCTTTTATATGAAGCTAAATAATTTCCTCAATTTATGTGTTCCTTTGCGAAAATCTGAAAATCTATCCGGTCCACCATGGAACAATAAACAACTGGCTTACGCAAAAAATAGGAAGAATAAATGCTATAAAAAATTTAGACAATCCGGTTCTTACATTGATTATATGAGATACTCTATTACCCGTGCTGAATACAATATCCTTAATAAATCATGTTATAATAATTACCTTAACACAATGAAGATCAACTTTAAACGAAATCCAAAATCATTTTTCAAATTTGTTAATTCTAAGAAGAAAACTACTTGTTTTCCTTTATCCATCAAATTTCAACAATATGAATCCAGCGATGAGGCTTATATTAGTAATTTATTTGCTAACTTCTTTTCAACTACATATTCTGATGCAACTTATAATGATTCATTAGACTATCCTTTTAAAATAACTGCGAATCAACTAGTATCATTACCTTTAATTAATATTTGTACCATTTCTATGGAAATAAAAAAACTCAAGTTTTCCTATAACTTTGGCCCAGACAGTATTCCGAGCAGTATTTTAATTAATTGTGCAGACGCTATTGCTACTCCGCTAGCATATTTATTTAATACTTCAATAAAAAGTGGCTCTTTTCCCAATGTTTGGAAGGATTCGTTCCTAATTCCTTTGTATAAATCTGGAAATAAATCAGATGTTTTAAATTGTCGTGGTATTGCAAAACTTAGTATAATACCAAAATTATTTGAGAAAATTGTTACCGACCACTTATGTTTCCAAGTTTCAAGTTTAATATCCCCTTGTCAGCATGGGTTTCAAAAGAAGTGTTCCACTACCGCAAATCTTCTTCATCTTTCAATCGTTATTTATCGTGGATTTCTTCAACAGCAACAGACTGATGCAATCTATACTGATTTCAGTAAAGCATTTGATAAAGTTAACCATGTACTTGTGAGAAATAAACTTTATTTAATGGGGTTCTCTGATCTGAGTATAAAATGGATATATTCATATTTAACCAACAGAAAACAGATCGTAATATTTAAAAACTCCCGTTCCAGAAGAATTGATGTTCTTTCCGATGTTAGACAAGGAAGTCATCTTGGACCTCTTCTATTTTCGCTGTTTATAAATGACTTGCCTCAAATTATTCGATATTCCAATATCCTGATGTATGCTGATGATGTAAAAATCTTCCTTAGTTATCGCCATTTGTGTGATCATAAATATCTTCAAGATGACCTTAATTCGTTTCTTACGTGGTGTAACATAAATCTAATGGAACTAAACCTAAAAAAATGTAAATACATGCGATTTGCAAGAAAAAGTCCTATCCCTGCTAAGTATGTCTTCGATGGATATGAGCTCGAACTTCTTGATAATTTCTTTGATCTTGGAGTTTTACTTGATTCCAAACTCAACTTTATTCCCCATATAACGATGACAGTTAATAAAGCCAGAGGTGTACTTGGTTTCATAAAAAGGTGGTCAAAGGAATTCAATGATCCTTATGTTACAAAAACACTTTATACATCATAGGTAAGGCCTATTCTAGAGTATGGATCCATTATATGGGACCCTTTGTACAAAAAATATTCCGACGCCATTGAATCTGTCCAAAAGCAATTCCTGCTTTTTTGTCTCTGTGGACTAAATTTTAATCCATTAAATTTGCCTTCGTATTCCGCTAGACTTGCTTTAATTAAACTCCCAACACTCAAAAGCCGCAGAACAATGTTAAATATTTCGTTCATTTTCAAAATTATTACTGGCGATGTATGTCCCAGTTTTCTAATTAACAACATCGCGTTTTTATATTATTTTTTAAAAATGCCTGTAAGGAACTTTTCCATAGGCAAATAAATAAATAAATCACATTTTTATACTTGCGATATACATTACTTAATTTCATAACCAATTTCCTTCAAAATATATATTAACACCTTGAATACACTTATAATAACTTGTCAATAATGAGATACTAATCAAACTTTATAATTAGATATACATATAACTATTAGAATTTATGTTAATTTTTTTTATTTATTATTAAAATTTAATAACTTAATTATGAAAATTTAGATTAATGAATTTTAATATTTTGTTTAATTTGTTTTTAAATAAATATGTTAAATTTTTGAATATGACGTTCTAAATGATTTGATTTGATTTGAAAAAGTAGATTAAAAAAAACGAATAATAATATTGAAAAAGAAAAGATTTTTGAATTGAAAAAAAAAAGGAGGAAATAAAGCGAAAAGAAGACGGAAATTGCAATTGACTGAAGAATTCATTGAACGAAAATAAAGGAAAAGGCAAATAATTTGTATTAAGGAACAATATTCGTAGATAATATTGTAAGATTTTGGCAAGTTTGGGAATGAAATTTATTAACACCTGAGGACTATCGAATACTGAAAAGATACAAGGGCAAAGTATTTGGAACATAGATAAGTATTCATCATCATTACTTAGTAGGTGGCTGATAAGATTAACAAAATCTTGTTATTTTTTTTTTTTAAATTTGCATTCGATCTAAATTTATATTGGTTCACGTCTTCTCATATAACTATATAAAAAAAAATTAAAATTACTTTCAAATTAAAAAAAATATAAATTAATTAATATCTTATTGGCTGTTTACCTATTATTTTAAATGAATTATTTAATTCTGTAAATTCTAATGTTGTTATTATTTTGTTGTCATTAATTAGCACATACATACATAAATAATTTGGTTATGGAAATTTTCAAAATTTATTCCTCAAAAATTTAAGTTTTTCTTTTTAAATGAAAATATAGAGCATCAAAAAACACAAGCAGACACAAGGCCTTATGTCATCGCTGGAGAAGAAATTGGTGAGTGAAAATACTGTTTTTTTTTAATTTCCTTAAAAAAAATATATAATTATAAATAAAACTTAAATTTGATGAATATATACTTGCGATGTACATTACTAAATTTAATAACCAATTTCCTTCAAAATATATATTAATACCTTGAATACACTTATAATAACTTGTCAATAATGAGATACTAATCAAACTTTATAATTAGATATACATATTACCATAGTAGAAATAAAGAAGGTAGTCTCAATCAAAAATATTAAATTTAAATAAGGTTTTTTGACGTTTTCCTTATTTTAAACTTTATATACAGAGTTGCCACGTGCTAAAAATAATAATGGATTTCCAGACATATTTTACAAAAAATGTGTAGTTAATTTATTTAAATCAGACGTCGGCGCTAGTATTGTTCTGACAACGAAGATTTTCGGCAAATTACATGTACACAACACGATCGCATACGAACCTCTAAACAAGAGCATCAAAAATACAAATATTTTATTTAGTTGCTTGACAGCATTCAACAAGGCAGGTTGATGTCGCTTTGTTAAAGAAATTGCAAACACAATTTGAAAAAAACAAACAACAACTTGCAAAATCAAGAGCATAATTTACAAAAACAACGGACACTCTAAATAATTTTCTAGAATGCATAACAATGAAAGTAAATAAGTTAATCTTGTTTCATACTTTTTTGTACATTTTAATTAGAAATGTTGTTTCTATTTGAAGAAATTATCATTCTTAAGTACATTGATTACATATTGTTTATAAATATTCGCATTTTACAGTAATGCAATTTAATCTTCAAAATTAAAAATAACCAAATATTTTTTTCAGTGCTATTTCAATGAAAAAATGCCAATAGTGTGTGGGTAGTGGTGATTTTTTTATCTGCCTCTCTATCCGCCGGTATATGATTTAAATAAAAATGATTTCCTCTACAAACTTACAAATAAAAAACATTTCGGGTTTATTAAGTGATATTTTTTCACTTTTTTTATTACTGTGTGAATATTTGTTTTCCTTTAAAAGATTTTAAAACCTAATTCAGAAAAAATGTTCGACCTAGAAAAAATCGTTTAACAATTTTCTTACTTAAATCTATTTTAGAAAAATTTAACAAATTTGACATATAATCTGTATTAATTGACAATGAATATTTAACAAATGAATTTAGGTATTCCAAATGGTTTAAAAAGTTGGTTTTTGTTTCTGTAATCTCGCCAACACTTTTATTAATACGCACTAAACACTTTAGTTGTTTGTCATTGCTGGTGGCTGCGACTGTCTATGGAGGGAGCACACGCACTTTTATCAATTAAATTTTCGTTTAAAACTTAATTTTTTGTTTATTAATTTCGTTGAAAATTTTTTCCTTTTAATTTCGAAATCAGGTACATGATTTTTGTTTGTTATCTTTTCCTTACAATTCTTGTAATTACCTTTTTCTCTTCCTCGTACAAAATTTTTTATTTCTCGCCAATGCCTGGCGACAATTTTTTTACAAATTAGTTTTTTAAAATTTAAATATATGATTTTAATTCAAAAAATGGTTATTATATTTTCTAACTGATTTGAAATTATTTTTATAATTTTTTTAAAGCTATAGAAATTTCATTACAAAGTAGGAAACATTAAATTGTATATGGTATCACTAATTTAACGAAAACTTCAAAATCCTTAAGCATGTCAGAAAGAGAATTTTAAAAAATTATGAGAGATTGACACTACCTTCTATTTTTCTACTATGCATATAACTATTAGAATTTATGTTAATTTTTTTTTTTATTATTAAAATTTAATAACTTAATTATGAAAATTTAGATTAATGAATTTTAATATTTTGTTTAATTTGTTTTTAAATAAATATGTTAAATTTTTGAATATGACGTTCTAAATGATTTGATTTGATTTGAAATTTGATTTGAAAAAGTAGAATTTTTTTGAAAGAAAAAAAAAACGAATAATAATTTTGAAAAAGAAAAGATTTTTGAATTGAAAAAAAAAAAAACGGAGGAAATAAAGCGAAAAGAAGACGGAAATTGCAATTGACTGAAGAATTAAGAAGGATATCAGGAAACTAAGCTCCGGACGTTTATGAAGAGCGAACAATAGATATGATATTCCGGAAATTTTTCTTCATTGAACGAAAATAAAGGAAAAGGAAAAGAATTTGTATTAAGGAACAATATTCGTAGATAATATTGTAAGATTTTGGCAAGTTTGGGAATGAAATTTATTAACACCTGAGGACTATCGAATACTGAAAAGATACAAGGGCAAAGTATTTGGAACATAGATAAGTATTCATCATCATTACTTAGTGAGTGGCTGATAAGATTAACAAAATCTTGTTATTTTTTTTTTAAATTTGCATTCGATCTAAATTTATATTGGTTCACGTCTTCTCATATAACTATATAAAAAAAAATAAAATTGCTTTCAAATTAAAAAAAATATAAATTAATTAATATCTTATTGTCTGTTTACCTATTATTTTAAATGAATTATTTAATTCTGTAAATTCTAATGTTGTTATTATTTTGTTGTCATTAATTAGCACATACATACATAAATAATTTGGTTATGGAAATTTTCAAAATTTATTCCTCAAAAAATTAAGTTTTTCTTTTTAAATGAAAATTTAGAGCATCAAAAAACTCAAGCAGACACAAGGCCTTATGTCATCGCTGGAGAAGTAATTGGTGAGTGAAAATACTGTTTTTTTTAATTTCCTTAAAAAAATATATAATTATAAATAAAACTTAAATTTGATGAATATATACTTGCGATATACATTACTTAATTTCATAACCAATTTCCTTTAAAATATATATTAATACCTTGAATACACTTATAATAACTTGTCAATAATGAGATACTAATCAAACTTTATAATTAGATATACATATAACTATTAGAATTTATGTTAATTTTTTATTTATTATTAAAATTTAATAACTTAATTATGAAAATTTAGATTAATGAATTTTAATATTTTGTTTAATTTGTTTTTAAATAAATATGTTAAATTTTTGAATATGACGTTTTAAATGATTTAAATTTCATTCCACGAAAAGTTTAGTCAGATGAAGATAGGTTTGAATAGGGCTGTCTAGAGAATTATATATAGATAGCATGGTAGGGAGGGTAGAAGAATTAAGAGGGAAATTACATCTTATACCTCTCTTGTACTAAGTAAACTTCACCTTTGTCATTTATTTTCTCTCTTTTGGTTTATATTTATTTTTTTTTTTTGTGTGATATTTGAGATTGAGATTTTTATATTTGGTCAATACTGAATATCTACTCACATAATATGACTAAAAATTTTCCTGTATCGATTGATATGATTTGAGATTTTTTGGAATATGAGATGGTTTATATTTCATTACTCAATCAGACAATTGTTGCGATATCTTTTATTTATTTATTTTTTCTCTATTTCATTTTGAGTGAAGTTTAGTTTATTTTACATTTTATTTTATACATTAACCTATCTACTAATGACTAAATGAAGTAGTGGAACATATCTTAAAACTTGTATATATATCCTAATTACTAAACAGAAAAATGCCTATTACTAGAAGTCGTGAAAATTTAGCGAATTTAGATCAACCAGCAAATGTTAGTTTCAATCAGAGAAAATAGATTTAACAAGTATCACACGGTACTCGGTCTAAGAGAGCAATTACAGTTCCTTCGGATAGTTCTAATAATATACAACCTGACAATAGTAGAAACAACCCTCAAGTTGGACAAATGATTTCCGATTCTTTAAATAGTTTTCGCGGCGAAATGAGGGATTTTATTTCGACTGAGTTAAGATCGATGTTTCAAAATTTGAATGTGTCTAATAATCTGGGTACTAATAATAACGGTAATAATTCTCCTGATAACGGTCTCACAGATAGATCTCCACGTTCTATGGAAGTTCACAAGATCCTTTTTATGCAGAAAAAGTGCTAAATATAATTAGAAACTGGAGAATAAAATTCATAGGGCACGACAATCCGATACCTGTTGATGAATTTATATATCGCGTTAACATACTCACAACTAAGACTTTGGGAGGTAATTTCAGAATATTAGATGATCATGCACATTGTTTGTTTGAAGGTAAGACGTTAGTATGGTATTGCGATATCATAGATCACATGTTGATATTGACTGGATTACTTTAACAAACGATTTACGAAACGAATACAAGGTAGACTACAGCGACTTTGACATTTTAGATGATATAAGACGACGAAGACAAAAACAAAATGAAACATTTGACGAATATTTTGAGGCAATTTCGACCTTGACGGACAGATTAAAATTGCCTGTATTGGACAGCGATTTGTGCGAAACGATGTTGCGTAATTTAAAGTATGAGATACGCCACGAACTTTTACATTTGGAAATCCGTAGCGTTTCTCAACTTCGAAAGGAGGTCCAAAAACACGAAAAATTTATGAGAAATTTACATACTATGGAAAATAGAAAATCCATTAAGGTAAGAGTTGCGGAAATCGCAGGACACAATGATGAAATAGACGAGGTAGATTTGACAGAGACAGAAACTGAGATTTGTGCAGTCCAGCATAATTTAAAATGCTGGAATTGTGAAAAGAGTGGACATACGTACATAGAATGTATGGAGAGTAGAAAAGTTTTTTGTTATGGATGCGGCGCTAGGGACACATATAAACCGACATGCCCCAACTGTAATATAAATGGACAGGGAAACGGACAGAGGGATGTCCGTCGAAAGTAGTACGGACATCCAAGGATTTGGAATCGGACAGAAACGAAAAGGACCTGAAAATTTCGTACATTAATGACGAGGACTTAGACAAAACATTTGACAACGTATATCCTTTAAGAAGGCCTTACCATATACGGTTGAGAGAATACGAAAAAGCTCGTGCAAAAATTTTTGGTCAGGAGAAACGAATCAGTAGATCATCAAGGCGTATAAGGAACTTTTATCGTAAACTTAAATCACTTCGATCGTGTGTAATTTCCTCTATTGTAAATAAAGATTCCGATATTAGACCCTACATACATTTGAAAATTGAACAGGCATTGTATTTAGCCTTATTGGACAGTGGAGCCAATAAAAGCGTCATAGGTGGGGAATTAGCACTTAAAGTTCAGGGTAAACCGTATTTTCAGAGATGTGTAGGCAATGTACGAACCGCAGACGGAGAGAGACAGAACATATTAGGGACTGTGACATTACAGGTTACTTTTAAAGGACAGACAAAATTTTTTGACTTCTTAGTAGTACCAACTATACAACAAGAAATTATATGTGGTTTTAGGAGGGTTAGGGTGTACGACGTTAGTGGAGCATTTCATAGACACTGGTGATGCTAAACCCATTAAGCATAGGTATTATCCTATTTCACCTGCTGTGGAAAAACAGTTAATGCTCTCGCTCGGGGTTATAGAAGAATCACCAAGCTCACAGTGGTCTTCCCCGACGGTGGTAGTAGTTAAACCTGGCAAAGTGAGAATGTGTGTGGACGGCAGGAAGTTAAACTCAGTGACAGTTAAAGACTCATACCCGATTCCGAACATTGACGGACTAATCGCGAGACTTCCTCCAGTTTATTGTATTTCGAGGATTGATTTGAAGGATGCCTTCTGGCAAATTAAACTGGAGGAAAGCTCAAGACCTAAGACTGCTTTTACGGTCCCTAATCGGCCATTGTATCAATTTACAAAAATGCCGTTTGGACTATGTAACGCACCTCAAACGTTGTGCAGACTGATGGACATGGTAATTCCGTTTAATTTAAAGACTCACGTTTTTGTTTACCTAGACGACTTGTTAATAGTTTCTCAAAATTTTGAAGAACACAAGACTCACTTATTAGAAGTGGCTAGCCAACTTAGAAAGGCAGGTTTAACTATTAATGAGCAGAAGAGTAGTTTCGCTCTTAGCAAAGTTAAATACCTCGGTTACGTCGTTGGAAATGGGACTTTACAGGTGGACGAGGACAAAGTCAGGGCCATACGCGACTTCCCTGTACCTAAATCCATTAGACATTTGAGACGATTTTTAGGAATGACCGGATGGTACAGACGTTTTATTTAAAATTACTCGACTGTGACTTTTCCACTTACAGAACTATTGACTAAAAAGAAATCATTTATTTGGACCGATAAAGCTCAAAAAGTTTTCAACGAACTTAAGACTAGACTGACATCTGCACCATTACTCATTCACCCAAACTACAACAAACCATTTATACTTCAGTGTGATGCTAGTACTTGTGGGGTGGGTGCGGTTTTGGCGCAGAAGGACGATGACGGCACGGAAAGACCAATTGCCTACATGTCTCACAAACTTAATAAGGCTACTTGACCACTTTTCTAAATTTACATTTTTGAAACCCATTAGAAAATTTGACTCTCGACAGATAATTGATTTTCTTCGAACTGAAATTTTTAACTGCTACGGTGTGCCCGAAGTGTTACTGTCTGATAACGGAACACAATTTAGGAGCAAATATTTTGAAAAATTTTTACAATCACATGGAGTAAAACACATGCTTACCGCAGTTTACAGTCTTAGGTCTTATGTAAGAAAAGATCAACGAGACTGGGATAAGTACATTGGTAGTATAAATTGCGCTCTTCGTAACAGTGTTCACCAAACTATTGGCAGATCTCCGTACCATCCGTACAGATCCGTTTTCGGACAGACAATGATTACTCACGGACAAGACTACGAACTACTGAAGAAACTTAAAATTTTGGAAGAGACAGATACACAATTAGAAAGACAGGACGAATTTACTATACTTAGAGATGCTATTAGAAAGGACATGAAAAAGGCTTATGAAAAGAATGCAAGGTTGTACAACTTACGGACGAGAAAAAAGGACTTCGAAATCGGACAGGAAGTTATACGAAGAAATTTTGCACAAAGTTCTAAAATAAACAATTTTAATGCTAAATTAGCACCTGCGGGTGTGAAAGCGCAGGTTATTCGTAAGATTGGACATGTAAATTATGATCTTAAGGATATAGATAGTAACAATATAGGTATTTATCATTCGAAGGACATATGGACGTAAAAAATTTAAATGATTTCGAAATAACATAAGGTTATATTTATCGCCCTTTTTCAGATCCAGATCTTTGATAAATGCATCACGATCTGTATCTGTTGTGTGAGGTGCTCTTGTTATGCTCGAAAGAGTACTGAGAATTTTACTCGTTTATAATTTTGAAAAATATAAATTTAAAATTTGGAAAGGCAACCATTGGAAAAAATGTGAGAAAAATTGAGATTGATTATTGACAATTTGATTTGAAGAAGTAGAATTTTTTGAAAGAAAAAAAAAACGAATAATAATTTTGAAAAAGAAAAGATTTTTGAATTGAAAAAAAATGGAGGAAATAAAGCGAAAAGAAGACGGAAATTGCAATTGACTGAAGAATTAAGAAGGATATCAGGAAACTAAGCTCCGGACGTTTATGAAGAGCGAACAATAGATATG
>NC_060950.1:47349379-47352906 GCF_022045245.1 Lucilia cuprina | reverse complement strand
CCCTCATTTCGCCGCGGAAACTATTTAAAGAATCGGAAATCATTTGTCCAACTTGAGAGTTGTTTCTACTATTGTCAGGTTGTATATTATTAGAACTATCCGAAGGAACTGTAATTGCTCTCCTAGACCGAGTACCGTGTGATACTGGAGTTGATGGGTTGTTAAATCTATTTTCTCTGATTGAACTATTCTGAGCAGTAGCAGGTGTATTATCTGACCCCATGTCTACTGTGAAACTAACATTTGCTGGTTGATCTAAATTCGCTAAATTTTCACGACTTCTGGTAATAGGCATTTTTCTGTTTAGTAATTAGGATATATATACAAGTTTTAAGATATGTTCCACTACTTCATTTAGTCATTAGTAGATAGGTTAATGTATAAAATAAAATGTAAAATAAACTAAACTTCACTCAAAATGAAATAGAGAAAAAATAAATAAATAAAAGATATCGCAACAATTGTCTGATTGAGCAATGAAATATAAACCATCTCATATTCCAAAAAATCTCAAATCATATCAATCGATACAGGAAAATTTTTAGTCATATTATATGAGTAGATATTCAGTATTGACCAAATATAAAAATCTCAAATATAAATAGACTAAAAAAACCAAAAAGATATCTTCAAACATGTAAAGTCCCTGTTATGTCTCCGTGGGTATAGTTACGAAATCGAAATCCTCCAAAACTAAATATCCCTGACACAAGATCATAACAGTAAGAAAATATTATTCCATTCATCATATGGTAAAGAAACGTTAGAAAATTCAAAGATATCTAAGACAGAATCCAATATGACAAAGTAGAACAGTGAAAAGTAATAAAAAAAAGTAATCAATACCACGATCTTATAATATGTTTTGGTAACCTCAGCTAAAATCAAAACTTAATTAAAAGTTTATCAAAATAAATATTTGTTTGTCAATTTTCAGTTAGTAAAACTAAACTCTCTTTAGGCTGAGGCCCCACGTTGGGCGCCATTAAATTTATGTGACGGCTCAAAGTTTACATTCCCCTACTTGTTGGAAAACCAAGCTACCCATTTAAACCGGCCGTGCTTAGGGCTATGGGGTGGAATCTTGTTTTCCTCAAAGAAGATAATAGCCAAATCCATAAAATTTAAAATTAGGTAGCAATATAGCCAATAATACCGATTACACACAAAAAAATAAATATAAACCAAAAGAGAGAAAATAAATGACAAGGGTGAAGTTTAGTACAAGAGAGGTATAAGATGTAATTCCCCTCTTAATTCTTCTACCCTCCCTACCATGCTATCTATATATAATTCTCTAGACAGCCCTATTCAAACCTATCTACATCTGACTAAACTTTTCGTGGAATGAAATTTAAATCATTTAGAACGTCATATTCAAAAATTTAACATATTTATTTAAAAACAAATTAAACAAAATATTAAAATTCATTAATCTAAATTTTCATAATTAAGTTATTAAATTTTAATTATAAATAAAAACATAAATTCTAATAGTTATATGTATATCTAATTATAAAGTTTGATTAGTATCTCATTATTGACAAGTTATTATAAGTGTATTCAAGGTATTAATATATATTTTGAAGGAAATTGGTTATGAAATTAAGTAATGTATATCTGTATATAATGCAAGTATATATTCATCAAATTTAAGTTTTATTTATAATTATATATTTTTTTAAGGAAATTAAAAAAAACAGTATTTTCACTCACCAATTACTTCTCCAGCGATGACATAAGGCCTTGTGTCTGCTTGAGTTTTTTGATGCTCTATATTTTCATTTAAAAAGAAAAACTTAAATTTTTGAGGAATAAATTTTGAAAATTTCCATAACCAAATTATTTATGTATGTATGTGCTAATTAATGACAACAAAATAATAACAACATTAGAATTTACAGAATTAAATAATTCATTTAAAATAATAGGTAAACAGCCAATAAGATATTAATTAATTTATATTTTTTTTAATTTCAAAGTAATTTTAATTTTTTTTTATATAGTTATATGAGAAGACGTGAACCAATATAAATTTAGATCGAATGCAAATTTTTTTAAAAAATAACAAGATTTTGTTAATCTTATCAGCCACCTACTAAGTAATGATGATGAATACTTATCTATGTTCCAAATACTTTGCCCTTGTATCTTTTCAGTATTCGATAGTCCTCAGGTCCCAAACTTGCCAAAATCTTACAATATTATCTACGAATATTGTTCCTTAATACAAATTCTTTGCTTTTCCTTTATTTTCGTTCAATGAAGAAAAATTTCCGGAATATCATATCTATTGTTCGCTCTTCATAAACGTCCGGAGCTTAGTTTCCTGATATCCTTCTTAATTCTTCAGTCAATTGCAGTTTCCGTCTTCTTTTCGCTTTATTTCCTCCGTTTTTTTTCAATTCAAAAATCTTTTCTTTTTCAAAATTATTATTCTTTTTTTTTCTTTCAAAAAAATTCTACTTTTTCAAATCAAATTTTCAATAATCAATCTCAATTTTTCTCACATTTTTTCCAATGGTTGCCTTTCCAAATTTTAAATTTATATTTTTCAAAATTATAAACGAGTAAAATTCTCAGTACTCTTTCGAGCATAACAAGAGCACCTCACACCACAGATACAGATCGTGATGCATTTATCAAAGATCTGGATCTGAAAAAGGGTGATAAATATAACCTTATGTTATTTCGAAATCATTTAAATTTTTTTACGTCCATATGTCCTTCGAATGATAAATACCTATATTGTTACTATCTATATCCTTAAGATCATAATTTACATGTCCAATCTTACGAATAACCTGCGCTTTCACACCCACAGGTGCTAATTTAGCATTAAAATTGTAGTCTTGGCCAATAAAAATGTCGTCTTATACGTTCTAGAGTTTTTCCAATCCCACCATGTGACGAATTAGGTGTATCGTGAGCCGAGTAGATCGAGCAGTGTCTTAATTCTTTAGGTACGAAAAGCTTCCAGGATTCCGAATCGTTAGTAAGTCCAGAAGAAAAGTCTGTCCGTTTGTAAATATATTTGTTAATAATTTTGTAGTCCGGTAAAATAGAATTTTGAAAATCGTCGCGTAATTTTGAATATTCGTCCGAGTCAAATGATTTTGATTCAAGGTCAATTGCCGGCATGCTTTCCAGTTCAATAGAGTTCACAAATTCATCACCCTCATACGCACGAGACATAGTGTCAGGTACAATATTCTCCCTTCCACTACGATGCTCTATTGAAAAATTGAATCCCTGAAGTTTTAGCGACCATCTAGCTAATCTTCCTGATAAGTCTCTTTGACACATTAACTATTTAAGGCTAGCATGATCCGTAACAACCTTAAATTCTTGCCCCTCTATATACGCACGAAATTTTTTAATTGCCATTACAACGGCCAGGCATTCCAATTCCGTAATTGTATAATTTCGATGAGCCTTATTAAGTTTGTGAGACATGTAGGCAATTGGTCTTTCCGTGCCGTCATCGTCCTTCTGCGCCAAAACCGCACCCACCCCACAAGTACTAG
>NC_060950.1:47347195-47349279 GCF_022045245.1 Lucilia cuprina | reverse complement strand
TTAATATGGTATATCATTTGTAGCATAATGTGTATTTTTAGAAATTGGTCAATTTAATAGATCGGTAGAATTATTGTTCTATGTTTAATAAACGCATTAATCTGAGGTTCCGATATGATTGCAATTAACTTTGGCAGTTTTCGTGCTAGGACAGTCGATTATGCATCATTTTAAAGCATTATGATTGCACTTTAATTTAGTATATCATTTGCGGCATAATCTTTTCGTCTAAAAATGGTCAATTTGAAGGATCCGTAGAATTGTCCATGTTAAAAACTATGTTTAAAAACGCTGTGATTTGAGGTTCCGATATGGTTGCAAATAACTTTGACAGTTTTCATGCCAGGACAGTCGTTGCACTTTGTTTTGGTGTATAATTTGTGGCATAATGAAGATTTAGAAAAATTAGATAGATCGGTATTTTATTGGTACAGGTTTGGAAATGCGGTAATTTAAGGCTCCGATATGGTTGCAAATATCTTTTATAGTTTTCATGTTATACCAGTCGTTTATATATCTTTTTATTGCATTATAGTTGCCATTTGTTTTGGTATATAATTTATTGCATAATATATTTTTAGAAAATAGCTAATTGGATAGATCGGTAGAATTATTTTCACAGCTTTAAAAACGCGGTAATTTAAGGTTCCAGAACGGCTGCAAATAACATGACAGTTTTCACGCTATGACAGTCATTTAGGCATCATTTTAAAGCATTGTGATTGTACTTTAATATGGTATATCATTTGTAGCATAATGTGTGTTTTTACAAATTGGTCAATTTGATAGATCGGTAGAATTATTGTTCTACGTTTAATAAACGCTGTAATCTGAGGTTAAGATATATTTGGTATGGTTTAAAGCATTACAGTTGCACTTTGTTTTGGTGTGTAATTTGTGGCATAATGAATTTTTACAAAAATTGAATAGATCGGTATATTTATTGGTACAGGTTTAAAAATGCGGTAATTTAAGACTCCGATATGGTTGCAAATATCATTTATAGTTTTCATGTTATAGCAGTCGTTTATATATCTTTTTATTGCATTATAGTTGCCATTTGTTTTGGTATAAAATTTATTGCATAATATATTTTTAGAAAATGGCCAATTGGACAGATCGGTAGAATTATTTTCACAACTTTAAAAACGCGGTAATTTAAGGTTCCAAAACAGCTGCAAATAACATAGACAGTTTTCACGCTATGACAGTGATTTATGCATCATTTTAAAGCATTATGATTGCACTTAATATGGTATATCATTTGTAGCATAATGTGTGTTTTTACAAATTGGTCAATTTGATAGATCGGTAGAATTATTGTTCTATGTTTAATAAACGCTGTAATCTGAGGTTAAGATATGGTTGCAATTAACTTTGGCAGTTTTCGTGCTAGGACAGTTGTTTATGCACCATTTGAAAGCATTAAAATTGCCATTTGTTTTGGTATATAATTTATTGCATAATGTATTTTTAGAAAATGGCCATTTGAATAAATCGATAGAATTATTTTCCCAGGTTTAAAATGGCGGTAATTTGAGGTTCCGATATGGTTGTGAATAACTTTGAAAGTCATGCTATGAAAGATATTTATGCATCATTTTAAAGCATTATGATTGCACTTTAATTGGTATATCATTTGTGGCATAATCTATTCGTCTAAAAAATTGTCAATTTGATGGATCGGTTGAATTATTGTTCTTTGTTTAAAAACGCGGTAATTTGAAGTTCCGATATGGTTACAAATAACATTGACAGTTTTCATACTATGACAGTCATTTATCCATCATTTTAAAGCATTAGGATTGCACTTTAATATGGTATATTATTTGTAGCATAATGTGTGTTTTACAAATTGGTCAATTTGATAGATCGGTAGAATTATTGTTCTATATATTAAATGTAGTAATCTGAGGTTCCGATATGGCTGCAATTAACTTTGGCAGTTTTCGTGCTACGACAGTCGTTTATGCACTATTTTAAAGCATAAATTGCCATTTGTTTTGGTATATAATTTATTGCATAATGTATTTTTAGAAAATGGCCAATTGGATAAATCGATAGAATTATTTTCCCAGGTTTAA
>NC_060950.1:47344777-47347095 GCF_022045245.1 Lucilia cuprina | reverse complement strand
CCAGTAATGCATAATGGGCCAGATTATCAATCTCCAATAATAAATACGGGCGATTATCGTCATCCTTATTTATTATCGATGATATTGTGTACTTTCTAAATAATTTCCGTTTTCCATAAAATTCCTTAATCCTTTTTGAAGCTCTACTTCTCCTCCTACAGAGCTCCTTCAAACTATAATTCTCCAAATCATTATCCTTATCGAAATGTTTTATTTTGGTTTTGTCTTTTGTCATATCCGGTATTAAAATTATATTTTCCTCGTTATTTAGTTGGTCTGTTGTTTCGGATGTCCGATTTTGGACGTTCGGACACCCTTTATCAAGTTTCCCTTTTTCTTGGAACATGTTGGACAATGTGGCTTATACACATTACTCATTCCACAACCATAACAAAATATAGTACGCTGTTCCAAGCAATCGACAAAATTATGCCCTACTTTTTTACAGTTCCAACATTCATTCCCATCTCTCACCTCACACACTTCCGAACCCTCTTCTTCCTCTGTATCTGATTTGTTATCAAAATCTATTTGTGAAACCAAACCTTTTTGAATGGAACGTTTGCCAAAGTTAAAATCTACCATAAACTTTTCATGCCTGCGGACTTCCCTTCTCAATTCCGAAACATGTGTAATATCCAGATGCAATAGTTCATACCTTATTTCCGGTCTTAAATTTCTCAACATTATCTCACATAGCTCCTGATCAGATAATGGCGTTCGAAGTCTATCACACATTAGCATCATTGAATCATAAAATTGATCAAACGTCTCATTTGATTTTTGTCTTCTTCGCCTAATATCATCTTTAATGTCAAAATCTGTATTAAAATCTTTAAACTGTTTCTTTAAAGCATTTGTCAAACTAAACCAATCTATCTCATCTACAGCTCTATGATGGCGCCAGTACCACTGCAACGCTTTTCCATCGAATAATGTATGTGCATGTCTGCACAGAAGATTAAAGTTTCCTCTCAAATGTATGTCCGTTAGTGTTGTTACTCTATATATAAATTCATCTACTGAAATATCTGAAACATCTCCAGAAAACCGAATTCTCCAATTTTTTATTATATTCAATATCTTATCTGAGTTATTGTCAAATTCATGATTATCTAAATTTGCAGTTCGATGAGGATTACGATTTTCCTCTGCTGACGAATTTGTAGCTAATAGACGTATACTTTGTATTTCACTAGTTAATATGTTTAACATTTCCTCCCTGAAGTCACACAATGATTCCGTTAGTAAATGTCTCATCCTATTTTCGTCCATATTAGAAGGTTGTCCTGTGTTAGTTACATTACTCGTCTTTGTCTGATTTCTCGTTCTTGGTCTATTAGGTGTCGGTTCTTCTACATTCCTACTTCCCAAATCTTCTGTTGGTTCTCTTATATCTACTGTATTTAAATTCTCTAAACTTCTTGTTATTGGCATTATTATTTATAAAAAAAAATATCACTAAACTAAAATTATAAAAAAAAAATTATTCAAACTGAAAAAAAAACAACTAAAAGCTCAACAAAGTATGCAACAATTCAATATTAGTTACTACTTAGTGAAGTCTTTAAGCAATGGAAATAAACTATTGTCAAAAAAAAATATAAACTAAATAAATTTTAAAATACATATTTCATCGGAAATAGGAATTGTCCAAAATAATCCAGTACAATTTCTCCATAATATCCAATAACAAAAATGTAGTGAATTGAAATCAAAATTAAGAAAAATGACCTTTATAATCAGAAAATAGTATAAGGTATCTAATACTATAATAGTCCGAATTACAACCGATCATATCATAAGATAATTGAAAAGGAGAGAAGAAAAACTTTAGATTTCCAAATTATTCTCCTTAAAAAAAAAAATACATAATGTTTCAGACAACATCGGAATTCTATCCAAAATTAATCCAGAAGAATTTGTAACCTGATATCATCATTGCACATATCAAACTAAAAATCATCAAAACGGTATTGCAACGAATTGTTCCATTAACAAAATTCCTTTAATGAAAACCTTTAGATTGAACTGTCAAACAAAATATGCAAAAAAAAAAAAAAACTTAACCAAAACAATAAAAAAAATAACAAAAGAATTACCTCCACACCATGGTTCAAAATAAGCATCAGCTACTAGGTGTTATAACACGAAAATTTAACAAGTTACGCATGCATGCCCCACGTTGGGCGCCAAAATTCTCTGTAACAATTCTTCCGTCGAGGTTTAACTCCTTTTGGGCAGGGCTACCTATTAATTCCGGCCGTGCTCTGGGTTGGGGTGTGTTCTTGCCCAATTAGAGTTACAATCGAATCGAA
>NC_060950.1:47342877-47344677 GCF_022045245.1 Lucilia cuprina | reverse complement strand
TCAGATTACACAACGAAATTCGTTCCTTTTATCAGTAAATTTTTAGTTTATTAAATTTTTAAAATTCACACACAAAAATTTTTATTTAAGAGGGTTATAAAACAAAATTTCAATACAAAATCTATGCTATAAACCGTTTGTAAAATAAAAATAAAATAAAATAACTTTACAATGACAAAAACCAAGCTTTCACAACGGAACTTTTCTAATAAAAATTTCTTATACTTTATAAAACTAAATCGAAAATAATTTTCCGTTAGAATATACAAAAATCTGTTTTAAAGCACAAAAGTACAGATTTTCCCTGATTTTCGCCCTTTTCCCAATTTTTGATATCAGTTTTGTTTTAACTTTCGCAACAAAAACTTTGCTAATACATATTTCTGACATTTTAGAATGCTAAATCGAAAATATTTTCGCATTAAAATTATGCACAAAAGTATCAGTTTTTACCGTTTTTCGTCGTTTTCACCCTTTTTTTACCTCTTCTAGTCCAATTTTCGGAAAGTTATATAGCCTATTGACGCTTCCTTAAGTTTGTCATTCCGTTTGTAATTTCTATAATATAATTTTCCGACCCCATAAAGTATATATATTCTGGATCCTTATAGGTAGCGGAGTTGATTAAGCTATGTTGTCTGTCTGTCTATCCGTCTGTGTGTTTGTTGAAATCAGTTTTTAGAGGATCCCAGATATCGGCGAGATCCGAATCTTCAATAATTCTGTTAGACATGCTTTCGAGAAGATCGCTATTTAAAATCAGCAAAATCGGTCTAAAAATAACGGAGATATGAGCAAAAATCTGAAAATTTAATCAAAAAAAGACATATTTTTTCATGCTTTGTTAAAAAAGCAACAGCAACACTATGAATTGGAAAAAGATATACATGTGTGTGTAGATGTTTATGGTTTTATTTAGCTGTGTATTTTGTTTTGTATGTTTGGATTATGTTGACTTCATTGAGTTATGTATTTTGTTTTCTTTTAGTGAATTCTGTTCGTATATTTGGATATACGTTGGTTTTATTGCGTTGTTTATTTGTTTTTGTTTTTCTGTGTTTTTCGTTATGTATGTTTAGATGTCTGTTGGTTTAATTACCTTGTGTATTTTGTTTTTTATTTCGTTTAGCGTTGTTGTTTTTCATTTTGTTTTGCTTTTGTTTTAATAATGTAGTCCTGAAAAAAGTTAAATTTTATAAAACTAATATGTTTAAAATACACTATGGTGAAGGGTATATAAGATTCGCACAGCCCAAATAGCACTCTTACTTGTTGTTTCATAGATTTTTATAAAATAAAATGTTTATTTTTTGTTCTCCAACTTTTTTCTTCGACCCACCTTACTAAATATCTGTCTGTGTAAAACACGCTCACGTTACAACTACGCAAAGGATAACCAAATTCACCAACAATTTTTGTTGTTGTCCTAAGCAGTTTGGTATTGTAATCAGTAAAATCGGTTTACAACGTAATAAGTTTTGAGTAAAAATTATAGACCGCCCCGAAAAAAAATAAGTATTTTTTTCTACCAGGAATTAAGTATGTTGATAATCACAGGATTTGATTCAAAATTTCACATAGCCCCCATATAAAGGTACATGTCATAGCTCCAATATAAGGTCCACTTCCGAAAACCACTTAAACACACATATTTTATTGAATTATAAAGTTATCGAGATAAAATTCGACACAAACATGTTTTGTATATATACAATTAATAACAAAAATAAGTATACAGAAATGATGACTGTTGGTTGTATTAAAAAAAGGATAGTTCTTCTTTTCAAAAAAAAAAAAAAA
>NC_060950.1:47341529-47342777 GCF_022045245.1 Lucilia cuprina | reverse complement strand
TAAACCAATGGTTTAGGGAGGGTATTGAGCCATAACTGTCTCGACTTCACCAAAGAGTAGTTTCAATTGTTTAGGAATATAGACTAATTTCCCTTTACTCTTTTTTTTGTGTTCTTCGGGTTTTACTTAGATAGTTTAGATTTGGATTACTTAATCTTTTGTTTGGTTTTAATTAGGGAGTCCTCTTTTTATTTATTGTAATATATAACATCCTCACGTGACGTTAAGGACACGAATTCCCCCCCATAACCCGACTGATTAGCTAGCATATTAAAGGCTCCCTAGTCCTTTCTAATCGTGATGGTACTACATTTCTTCTAAATGTAGAAGAAAACAAAATGTTTTATATTTCTTAAAGTAGAACATTTCAAAGCACACTATGTGTACATTACAAAAATAATGGACGTTTAGAAAATAGCAAGATTAAGTAACTAAATAAATATTTTTTTTGGTTATTATGTATTTAATTTCGATTGGGGAAGCAAAGCACACCGGGTATTAGCTAGTATAATAATAAAACCAAATACATCTACACACACATGTCCATTCTTTTCCAAATCACAGTGTTGTTGTTGCTTATTTATCAAAGCATGAAAAAAATGTCTTTTTTGATGAAATTTCCAGAGGCCGTCTTGGATTTAGTTATTTATAGACCGATTTTACTGATTTTAATTATCTCAAAACCATGACTAACAGAATTATTAAAGATTCGGATCTCGCCGATATCTGGGGTCCTCTTAAAACTGATTTCAACAGACAGACATGTTTTAATCGAACAAACTTATAAATACCTTTCTCACGAAGGTGACGGGTATAAGTATGTATATATTCTTATAAAAAACAAAACAATTAAGTAATTCATTCATAACATGTTTATAGTTAAACTTAAAATATACACATATGTACAAAGATTTTTTTATTTTTTACATATTTTGCATAAATTTGGCATCTCTTATATATTTTTCGGCATCATTAGATCCAAGCGATCGACAAGCATCTTTTTAAAATATATGTATGAAATTGTAAATATATGTACATTTCTTTATAATATATTGCTTTCCTGTTAACGCTTGGAAGAACGCTTGTCGCTTTTTTCCATGAACACCCTCAACATTAACTTCCATACATAATGACCTATTTATACCCTACACCACTATAGTGGGGAGGGTATTATACGTTTGTGCTGATGTTTGTAACTAACAAAAATATTGGTCCAATACCCACCTTTAAGTATACCGATCGATTCAG
>NC_060950.1:47334343-47341429 GCF_022045245.1 Lucilia cuprina | reverse complement strand
AATTGATCATAGCTCCTACACAAGGTCCCTCTTAGAAAAACACACAAACAAGGTTCCCTTTCGAAAATTAGACAAAACGCACATAATTCATAACCAAATATTGATATCTATACATTTATCAAAAATATTGCTCTTATATACATAAATTCTCTATAAAATTGTTTTACGATCGGTCCCTATTTGGTCACAGCTCTCATACTAGGTCCAGAAAATCACTTAGATTCACAATATTTATTACCAAGTAATGATATAAATACAGAATTCTGAAATTTTGTCTTTATATACATAATTGGACATAGCTCCCATACAAAGTCCTTTTACGAAAATTTCTTAAACGCACATTACTTATTACCGAATTAAGCTATTGATACATAATTTGGCAAAAATATTAGTTTAGTATACAAAAGTTCTATTTCTCCTATATTAGGTCCTGCCCTAAAAGCGCTTTAACCGTATTTAAAGAGCATTATCAATTTGTGTTGAACAAAATTTTGTGTAGAACATAATTATATATGTATTTGTATTTTGAAAAACGCTAAATCTTTCACACATATACATACATGCAAATTACTAAATTTATAATGTTCAATAAATCTTGGAATTGTAATAAATTTAACTTTTGGGATTTTTTCCATTGAAGACATGAGAAAAGTTATTTCTACAAATATTTGATCAATTAGAAAAGTAACATAAAAGTAGCTGGTGGAGGGTATCTAAGATTAGGCAGAGTCGAATATAGCACTCTAACTTGTTAATAAAATAAAATTTTCTTTAAGAACATATAACAATTTTATAGTTTTCTAAAAGGTATCTTTACGCAGAACGCTTTGACGTAAAAAACTTGACCTATTTTTTGAAAATGTTGCCCCTGCGTCTTTCCGAATATGACCTATTTTTGATCAAAACTTCAAATTTGGGCGACATGTTCTAAAATGCATTTTCTTATTTGAAAAAATTAACAAGCGTTGAAGATTTCATTGAGTTTTGTTCATAAATAAAGATTTTGTCGTATATTACATATTTGTTAAATTTCTAAAACTATGATTTATATCAAAATTTTAATAGGGTCATGGATCCTAATATCTTAATATCTTTTTTTAGTTAGATATGGAAATTCTCGACCCTTTACAAAAAATTTCAAGCCATTATCTAAATTACATTCAAAAATATGTTCATTTAAACCTGTATCCTTTAATTTCATATTTTTCATATTTTAGTTTTAAATATGACAGAACATGTTTAAATCTTATATTTACCTATTTTCTATTTGTTTGCTTATCCTTATACTTGAAAGGTCCTATTATGCTTAAATTTTCAGAAATTTATTATAATTTTTTCGACAGATCATTTCGTTCTGTTTCGTTTATGATCATTTAGGTAAAAATATACAGGTAATGATAATTTCGATTCATTCACTAATAAGAAATATCAATGACTGAATTACAGGAAATAGTAATATAGTCCTAAATGTTAATAGTAATATAGTCCTAAATGTTAATAGGTAGACAATTCGTAATTTTTTACTTTGGAATACCTGTATCGGAAATGACAAGAATTGGTATATAAGTAAACTTCTCAGATTTTAAGTACCATATTTAATAAATCTACAATGAAGATTACATTAAAGTACGAAGAGTTGTGTTCCGTTTTATGGAGTGTATCTTCAAAAGAGCCAGAAAGAATTGAAGACATTTCAAATTATATAAAAACTATATATAGTAGAAAAGTAGACAAAACAGGCATATCAAAAATTGAAAACTTTTTAAAACTTTTTGATGTAAAAAGTAAGTCTGTGGATGGAAATCAAAAGAAATTTCGATTAAAATTTTGTAGTTGGATGGAAACTACTACGGAAATCTCAACTTACAACACAGGAGCGCCTTGCAAGTTATACGAAGACTTATGTTCAAGGTCAAAAAAAGAGGGTCACACAAAAACTTTTTTCAATCTCAAATGAGGAAATTGCTGATACATTTAACGAAATGCTGAAAAAGGAAAACCAACCTATGGATGCCGTACATACTGCAACTATTCTTCCTAATGCATCACCAAAACGACTTAAGCGAATTGTGGAAAGTATACCAACTCCAACATCACAATCAAATTTTACTGAATTTTTTATGTTGGAACTGGGTCTAAGTCGAAATAAGTACCAAATATTAAGGAAAGCTCTGCATGAAAAAGGACACAATATATTACCATCATACATGGCGATCCAGGAAAAAAAAACAAACTATCCTACCATCACCTATTGCTGTTAATGATGTGGAAGCTTGTATTGATATATCATCTTTGCTCGAAAACACAGCATCAGGAATTGTGTCAGACTTTTCAGAAGACCAACTAAGGAAAATTCATAACTGTGATGTTGTCTTAATGTGTAAGTGGGGATGTGACGGTTTATCAGCACTTCCAGAATACAAACAAGCTTGTGGAAGTCGGACATTAGCAGACTACAAAAGTGTATTTATGTCATCATTAGTGCCATTACGAATTCGTTCATATTCCCTTAATCCATCATCGTCAAGCATCGGGTTCAAAACAACTCCGGGTTCAAAAAAATTTTGTAGACCCATTGGATTTGAATATATAAAGGAGTCAAAGAAAACAACAAAAGATTTAGTGGAATATTTAAAAGATGAAATAAATGCACTGGACCCCATTTGCAAAAATAAAGGAATTCTCTATTAACGTATCATATCAGTTAAGCTTAACAATGATTGATGGAAAGGTCAGCAATGCCATAACAGAAACTTCTTCCTTCTGGAGATGCTCAATATGTAATGAGAAATAGTCGCAATTCTCAAATATAAACAAAAGCAGAAGTATTAATGAAGAAGTCCTGTCTTTCGGAATTTCACCACTTCATGCCAGAATACGATTTTTGGATTACTTTTTACACATAGCATACGACCTCAAATATAGAGTGTGCCAGAGAATCTTACTAAATCAACAAAAAAAAAAATAGAATTGAAAGAACTGAGACTGAGAGCTGCGGAAAAAAGCAGAATTTAAAGTTCAGATGGGATTAAACATCGACAAACCACTTCCAAGTTGCGGTAGTACAAATGACGGTAATACGGCGAGAAGTTTTTTTCGTGATTTTGAAATTACTTCAATAACAATAACTAGAATCGACAAGGAGTTGCTTCGAAGAGTTAACACTATTTAATGGACTGAATAGTAAACATAAAAATTAATGGAAATCGATTTGGGGAATATACATCTGAAATTTCTAAATTACTTGTATCTCTGTATCCATGGATCTAACACCAACAGTACACAAAGTATTGTGTCATGGAAAAATAATAATTGAATCGAATATTCTTCCACTTGGAGAGTTAACAGAAGAAGCCCAGGAAGCGAGGAATCGAGATTTTAAGCATGTTCAACTATTCATTCTATCTTCTGATCCTGTTCTTTCAACTATGCGAAAAAGATGAATTTGTTATGAAACTCTATCATCTCAAAACAAGGAAGATTTAAAGGACTTATATTACCTTCTGGATATGTATACCGATTTGACAGATTATTTTATAGAAAATAAGTAGTGTTAGGAATTAACTATATAAGTAGGTTGTAAGAATTAATTGTATTATGTTAAGATAAACAGTTCAAATAAAAAAATCTATTATACTAACTGATGATATTGTATTAAATTATGTTTTATATTTCGGTGGGCGGGAAAGGTGTTTTGTGTGGGGTGATTTAGGTGTTGTTGTGCGTGGCTCATAATAAAATTATATTTTTTTATTGTATATACAATGTTATAGTCTTTAATAAAATAATTAACTAAATAATTTTTTAAAAATTGTCCAAATATTTTATTCAACACCAAATGTATGTTCTGTCATACCTAATACTAAAATATGAAAAAGATTAAATTAAAGGACACAGGTTTAAATGAACATATTTTTGAATGTAATTGAGATATTGGCTTGAAATTTTTTGTAAAGGGTCGAGAATTTCCATATCTAACTAAAAAAAGATATTAAGGGATAAATATGGACTAAATTGTTGTAGCTATCTGCGACCCTATTAAAATTTTGATATAAATCATAGTTTTAGAAATTTAACAAATATATAATATATGACAAAATCTTTATTTATGAACAAAACTCAATGAAATCTTTAACGATTGTTAAATTTGTCATTTCAAATAAGAATATGAAAAAAAATTGAAAAGGTCAAAGGGCATCCCACAATTCCCAAAAATAGGAATGAAAATCCCAAAAATGGGATTTTTTACATTTTTGCCCATAGGGTCCACATTTCTTTCAGGGCTGGGAAAATACTTTTGGAGTAAATAGAAAACATATTGAGGTTTCCAAAACTGCTTTCAGTTTTCTGATCCCAGCTTTGGGATTTTAGAACATGTCGCCCATAGTTGAAGTTTTGATAAAAAATAGGTCATATTCGGAAGGACGCAGTGGCAACATTTTCAAAAAAATAGGACAAGTTTTTTACGCCAAAGCGTTCTGCGTAAAGATAACTTTTAGAAAACTATAAAATTGTTATATGTTCTTAAAGGAAATTTTATTTTATTAATAAAAGAGTTAAGACACATTTTGGGCAAAAAACGGCAAAAATCTAAAATTTTTTGAATTTTTAAATTAAAAAACGTATATTTTTGGATCTGTAAATGATATTGATCTGAAATTTTTTGTATATTATTGGAAATTTTGTTGTCTAACTAACAAGAAAAAAATTGAGTCCATTTGGTCTAAAATTATGCCCGGTATTCAAAAAAGGCAGAATATATATACTTTATGGGGTCTTAGAGCAATATTTCGATGTGTTACACACGGAATGACAAAATCAATATACCCCCCATCTTTTTTGATGGTGGGTATAAAAAGTTGCAATGTAAGTAGTTATTTATATTATGTTGGCTCGTGTTAGGGGAATAATGTGAGACATTATAACACAAAATCTTTGCTTACAATGATTACCACTAAGTACTTCTTTAATGACTTACTTTGTAGGTAAAGTTTAAAAAAAAAATAAAAAAAGCAAACAAACAAACAAAAATAAAACAGTTACTTTTTCTGTTTTTTTTTTCCTTTTTTGTGAACACGATATCAAATGTCTATTTTTAGACAAACAGAAAATTAAATAGTATTTGTGTGTGAAAACTATTATTTGACGCACAATAAAACAACAAAGCAGTGGTGTAGTAAGAGTGGCATTCAACTGGTAGACAGAAGGTATTGAGTTCAACCCCAGTGCGTGTCGACTTTTTATATTTATTTTTTCATAAATATTCTATAAATAACTCTACTAAAAAACAATTTATTTCCAACCAAATAATGTAGACTTACTTTTGGAACATCTCAAACAAATTAAGTACTTTTTCTAGTAGAATTGTAAGTACTTTACTTTATGAGTTCTGGTGATTATTCTACTGAATTTGTTAGCAAATATTTTACTGGGCAGTGACTAAATTCTACATTAACAGGTTTTTAAGGAAATATCTCTTTAAATTATTGCAAATATTAACAAGTTAGAGTGCTATATTCTTAAATACCCTCCACCAGCTACTTCTATGTTATTACTTTTCTAATTGATCAAATATTTGTAGAAATAAGTTTTCTCATTTCTTTAATAGAAAAAATCCCAAAATTTAAAACTATTACAATTCCAATATTTATTGAACATTATAAATTTAGTAATTTGCATGTATGTATGTGTGTGAAAGATTTAGAGATTTTCAAAATACAAATACATATATAATTTTGTTCTATACAAAATTTTGTTCAACAGATAGCGATAATGCTCTTTAAATACGGTTAAAGCGCATTTAGGGGCTGGACCTAGTATAGGATAAATAGAAGTATACAAAACTATTTTTTTTTTGCCAAATTATGTATCAATAGCTTAATTTGGTAATAAGTAATGTCTGTTTAAGATATTTTCGTAAAAGGACTTTTTATGGGAGCTATGTCCAATTATGTACATAAAGACAAAATTTCAGAATTCTGTATCTATATCATTACTTTTTAATAAATATTGCGAATCTAAGTGATTTTCCGGAAATAGTATGAGAGTTATGACCAAATATGGACCGGTCGTAAAACAATTTTATAGTGAATTTATGTATGTAAGAGCAATATTTTTGCTAAATATATCCATAAATATTTGGTTATGAGTTATGTGCGCTTTTTCTAATTTTCGGAAGGCTACCTTTATTTGTGTTTTTCTAAAAGGACCTGAGCAATACTTGTGCCTTTTTATGGATACCTTAATTTAGTAATGAGTTATGTGCGTTTTAGCTATTTTCGGGAGGAGACCTTGTATGGGAGCTATGACCAGTTAAAGACCGATGGAAAAAAATTTCTTAGTAATATTTTTGTGTATATGATCAATACTTGTACCAAATTTTATATGGATATCGGAAAAACATTTTATATGGATATCTTAATTAAGTAATAAATTATGTGCGGTTAAGTGATTTTCGGGAGGGGACCTTATATGGGAGCTATGACCAATTATAAACCGATCCAAAGAAACTTTCATGGTTATACTTCTGTATATAAAAGCAATACTTGTACCAAATTTTATATCGATATCTTAATTTAGTAATGAGTTATGTACGTTTAAGTAATTTTCGGGAGGGGACCTTGTATGGGAGCTATGATCAAATATGGACCGATCCAAAGAAACTTTCATGGTTATATTTCTGTATATAAAAGCAATACTAGTACCAAATTTGATATCGATATCTTAATTTACTAATGAGTTATGCGCGTTTAAGTGATTTTCTGGAGGGGAGCTATGACCAATTATGGAACGATTTAAAACAATTAAGAGTGCTATATTCGGCTGTGCCGAATCTTATATACCGTTCACCATAGTGTATTTTAAACATCTTTTATAAATTTTTTCCCGACTACATTATTATTACATCAAAAGCTAAACAAAAAGAACAACGCTAAACGAAATAAAACACAAAATACACAAGGCATCTAAACCAACAGACATCTAAACCAGTCACGAGCAAAACTGAAATTCTAATGCACGCGTGCATAGGCCAAGAAATTCTGCTGACGCTTTGTTGACACACCTACACTATAAGCTTGTGTGTAT
>NC_060950.1:47333218-47334243 GCF_022045245.1 Lucilia cuprina | reverse complement strand
CTGTTACATGACCATGAAGTGAAACCACTTCAAACATTTCTTCGAAGCACTCTAAATTTGCATTAACTGTTTTAATACAAATAATTAACTGGCAAATATTATTGATATACTCTCATCTAGAGAAATCGAAAAATATTTGCAATTAATTAATCTTTCTTTTGCTGACATTTTAATAAATTTGCTTATATCTTCCGTTCTTCTTGTTATAGTACGATGAGATAATGGTATATCCTGGCAGAGTTTCATAGTTTCATGGCATTTTTCTCCAAAACAACTCAAAATATCTGTAGTTAAATTTAAGAAAAAAATGCCATCCTCAAATGGGCGACATTGTTTTGCTAACGATAAAGCAACTACATACTTATGATGCCTTTTTATGAGGCAATGATTTTTTTTGGCTATTTAAAGGAAGATTGTTGCAATTATTTGCTGTTGTTTCATTAATTATAAATTTTAAGAAAAACTCTGCTTTTAATTGCAACAACTTTACTTTTCTGTCATGTCCCCTAAGGTCATTTAAGGGTCCATGGCAAGTTTCATAACGCCTTTTCAAAAAAATAAAGCTTTTCTACATATAATTTTATAACATATGACGCATTGTGCCTCACCGTCCATGTTTTCTATAAAAATGAAATCATTTTCCCAATTTATATCAAACATTTTGCTAGGTGTAATAAAAGAGAAAAAATCATAAGCATAAAAAAATCCGCAACGTGATCTTGCTCCTACAAAAGCTGAACAGCAACTGATTTGATTTTGATCTCTAAGATCGTAACAAAGCAACAAACAAGTGGTAATTCTAGTAAAACACAGACACACTAATACACACAAGCTTATAGTGTAGGTGTGTCAACAAAGCAAAATTTCTTGGCCTATGCACGCGTGCATTAGAATTTCAGTTTTGCTCGTGACTGATCTATACAAATAAATGTAACAAACAATAAGAAAACCTTCTCTCTCATTACAATATATCGACCGCCAAAAAGTAATGTAAATGAGTTCATAATAGAACTCGACAATATTAT
>NC_060950.1:47330052-47333118 GCF_022045245.1 Lucilia cuprina | reverse complement strand
AGACCATATCAACATACAACAAATTCACGTGGGAAAATACTTAAACCAATTTAAGAACATTTTTCAAAATAAAATAGCAACATTAGAGGACGAAATATTGTTCATGCACCACATTTACCAAATTAATAATGATATAGCACTTTTACGTAATCATATCGACGACATAGGACAAGTGATATTTTCAAGTAAATTAGGAATTATTCCGACAGACATTTTGACCCCAAAAGAAATGGACCTTATAATAGACTTTGACAGTTACGTTAATATAAAAACTTCCGTTGCATTACATGATGGAAATATGTTATTAATTTTTAAGATACCATTATAACACACTTAGTAAAATAACTTTCGAACCGATTCCAGATCCTAAAAATAAAACACAAGCTTTAGAAACATATACAATACTTATTGATCATAACAAGAATATTTATCAATCAATTTTTAAAGATAATTTGGAGAAAAATTTGATTAGAATTGAAAATAAGTGTATACAGAATATTTTAGAATTTAAAGAGGCAAATTGTTCAATGAAAAATTTTGAAAACGAAGATGTAACAGAAATACTTCCAGTATTATTAATATTTAAAAATTATGAACAAAATGTTAACCATAACTGTAATAACAACAATAAACTACAAATAAAAGGAACCTTTTTGATAAAATTTGAGAATTGTAATATAATAACTAAAAACAAAAATTTTACTTATGATAATTTAAGAATCAAAGATAAAATAATCCTTCCAAACATTATAACGAAAATTAGAAGTAATGAAAAATGTAACTATTAATGATTTGAAGCTAGAAACAATATATCTAAATCAAATAAAGTATGAAGAAAACCTAAACAATATACTGTATCATGATAAGAAAATAAAAACTATAAGTTTTAGTATTGATATAATAATTATTTTATGCATTATTATCCTAATAATTATATATATGTTAAGACCAAAACAAATATTTAATGTTTCGTCGGAGCCTCAAGTTAACGATGGGGGTGTAATAATGTCTCACATTATTCCCCTAACACGAGCCAACATAATATAAATAACTACTTACATTGCAACTTTTTATTTTTTGCATTACATTTTATTTTTATAAATAAATTTGTTACCAAATTTATTACAGAAATTTTTCCTAATAATTATTTTATTTAAAATTGCTTTTCAACAATTATTAAAAATGTGAAATTATTGTTTTTTAATAAATTGCAAAAATCCACATAAGTTTGTTTTGTACCCAATTTAAGAACGGAAACAAAACACACTCATGCTTAGTAGGCAAAACCGACTTTAGTTAACAAACATAAATCAATATGTAAATTAGTATATAAGAAACAATTTTGAATTAATAAAGCGCATTTGATAATTACACCTCATCAAGCCGTGTTTTTTTTTATTGTTTTAAAATTACGTTCTTTTAATTATTTTGCTGGGTATGCAAGTATTTTAGCTTTCTAGTTCGTTCTATCGGGCTTTCAACAGACAGTGTTAAGTAGCTGATGCACACGCACAAATATTTCTATCATAAAATTTTCGTGGTGTTTGTCAAGTTTTATTTATATTTTACTAGCTAATACCCGGTGTGCTTCGCTACTCCTATCAAAATTAAGTACATAATAATCAAAAAAATTATTTATTTAGTTACTAAATCGTACAATTTTTCTTAAAGGTTTATTATAATTTCTCTTGATGGCAATATATTTCATTTAAATTCTAAAATAATACATTAATGATATATTTACTTCTTACTTGCCAAAATTTAATATATACATTTCGTCTTAAAGAATAACTCTTATTCTAATGCCTTGGGATATACAATATTTTTTTTACCCTCTAGTACAAATAAAAACCTCACTTAACGGTTTCTTTTGTTTCTTTATCATCTTTCATACAACAGAAGAGCGAATAGTGGTCAGATATATTAGTTCTCACTACTGCAGCGTGTGTTTGTGTAATTTTATTGTTTGTTCTGATGTGTATGTGGTCTATACAAGATCGAGTTTTCTTATTAATATCTTCTCTTGTAGTCTCATTTATTATACTTTGTAACCCATTCAACGATATCATTTCTATATACTTTGTTGTTGTTATATTTTCGTTTTGAATATTTATGTTAATATCGCCAACAATGATTATATCTTGTTTACTTTTAATCGTGTTTATAATATTGTCGAGTTCTATTATGAACTCATTTACATTACTTTTTGGCGGTCGATATATTGTAATGAGAGAGAAGGTTTTCTTATTGTTTGTTACATTTATTTGTATACATTCAAAAGATAATGTGTTTAATTGAATGTTTGTGTGCATTATACTTTCTCTTATATATACGGCTACACCTCCACCTGTTGAGAAAAAAGGAATTGAAACCATTTATGTTGTAGGCTTGTTGTTCATCGTCTGTGATATTAGTTTCAACTAACAAAAGAAAATTAATGTTGTTTATAATATTATGAAGGCTAGCTAGTAATGGTGTAAAATTTAATCTAAGTGATCGAATGTTCAGAAATAGGATAGTTGTAGGATAACTTAAGAGGTTTTTGTTTATTTGTTGAAAATTATCAATAGTTTCCGTAGGATTTTGCATTTTTATTTTTAATAAAGTTTAAATAAAGATTAAAATAAGTATAATATGGTGATAGAAAAGATATTGTTTTGTTTATTTAAATTAAGGAAGTGATAAGTTCAATATCTGCAGCGTTTATTATTTTTATTGGATCAGAAATTTCGTTTTTCTTGGCGAAAATATTTCCATTTCGTATCCAGACGAATCTCCAATTAGATTCCCTGGCTCTTGTTTTGGCTAGCCAAAGTAGTCGCCGTTTATAGGGGGTTAGTTGTTCATTTATGTAAATATGTTTGTAATTGGTATCATCGTTTTAAGTATTAATTAAGCTCGCATCTATTCTGTGACTCTTAATCTTTTTTAACAATTCTCTTTTTTTTGTTGAGAGATGTAAATTCCACAATTACTTTTTGTGATCTTTTTAAGCTATACGAGTTGCTAATATCATTATCGTTTATTTCAATATTTAGTGAGTTAGCAATCTTTTTTATAACATCA
>NC_060950.1:47325052-47327552 GCF_022045245.1 Lucilia cuprina | reverse complement strand
AAAAACTACAATACAACAACTTACATTAACCATAAATCAAAACAATCTACAAACAAACAAATTTAGAGAATGCTCTTACTGCCATAACAAGCTCAATTTCAACTCTTACTACCCAAGTAAAAGAAAAAGAGAAACAAATACAAGAGATGGATAAACGCATAAATGATTTGGAACAAATGCTTTTAAATAAAAACATCGAAATAAAAAACGTTACAAATGATAATATTCAACCCAATGATGTAATAAAAAAGATTGCTAACTCACTAAATATTGAAATAAACGATAATGATATTAGCAACTCGTATAGCTTGAAAAGATCACAAAAAGTAATTGTGGAATTTACATCTCTCAACAAAAAAAGAGAATTGTTAAAAAAGATTAAGAGTCACAGAATAGATGCGAGCTTAATTAATACTGAAAACGATGATACCAATTACAAACATATTTACATAAATGAACAACTAACCCCCTATAAACGGCGACTACTTTGGCTAGCCAAAACAAGAGCCAGGGAATCTAATTGGAGATTCGTCTGGATACGAAATGGAAATATTTTCGCCAAGAAAAACGAAATTTCTGATCCAATAATAATAATAAACGCTGCAGATATTGAACTTATCACTTCCTTAATTTAAATAAACAAAACAATATCTTTTCTATCACCATTTTATACTTATTTTAATCTTTGTTTAAACTTTATTAAAAATAAAAATGCAAAATCCTACGGAAACTATTGATAATTTTCAACAAATAAACAAAAACCTCTTAAGTTATCCCACAACTATCCTATTTCTGAACATTCGATCACTTAGATTAAATTTTACACCATTATTAGCTAGCCTTCATAATATTATAAACAACATTAATTTTCTTTTGTTAGTTGAAACTAATATCACAGACGATGAACAACAAGCCTACAACATAAATGGTTTCAATTCCTTTTTTCTCAACAGAAATGGCAGAGGTGGAGGTGGAGGTGTAGCCGTATATATAAGAGAACTAAATTAAACACATTATCTTTTGAATCTATACAAATAAATGTAACAAAAAATAAGAAAACCTTCTCTCTCATTACAATATATCGACCGCCAAAAAGTAATGTAAATGAGTTCATAATAGAACTCGACAATATTATAAACACGATTAAAAGTAAAAAAGATATAATCATCGTTGGCGATATTAACATAAATATTCAAAACGAAAATATCACAACAACAAAGTATATAGAAATGATATCGTCGAATGGGTTACAAAGTATAATAAATGAGACTACAAGAGAAGATATTAATAAGAAAACTCTCTCTTGTATAGACCATAACACATCGGAACAAACAATAAAATTACACAAACACACGCTGCAATAGTGAGAACTAATATATCCCTTCAAACATTTAAAAGAGAAAACTATTGCGCATCACCCCAGACGCCACGTCAGAAACACTTCTGGACGATTGTCAGACGAGAACGCACATTTTACAAAAACAAAATACATTGATTTCGAATTTTTGTCTTCTAGAAATATACTTCTAAGTTACTTCCGGATGATAGTTAGAAGAGTGCATCCATTTTGCTTAAACAAAAAACCAAGTCTGTTGAATTTTTTTCATCTGGAAGTATACGGTTTAGTGACTTCTGCATGAAAGTTGGGTGAGAACACACATTTTACAATAACAAAATACATTGTTTCCTAATTTGTATTTTCTTGATTTGTATGTTTATGTAACTTCTGGAAGACAGCTTGAAGAGTATTCACATTAATGTTGTATTTTATTCATCTGGAAGTGTGGATTGTAGTCACTTCTGTACAATTGTCAGACGAGAGCACACATTTTACAAAAACAAAATACATTGATTTCTAGTTTTCGCCGTCTGGAAGTATACTTTTAGGTTACTTCCGAATGATAGTGAGAAGAGTACAAAAACAAAAAAATATAAATACTCCATTTTTTAGCGTGAACGCGAAAAAAATAAAAATAAATAATGCAGATATTTTTTAGTTTAGTGATGTTTTGTGTTTTGTTCAGTCATGTTCAGTTTTAATTATTCATCGTAAAACTTAAATGAGTTATTGAATTTAATGTTAATAGAAAAAATAGTGTAAATCTTAAGTAATAAAAAACAATATGACAGTGTTGTGTTAAAAATCAACTGTTAATAAACATTTAAGAAGGTTTTCTTAATTGGCGAAGTGTATTAAATATATACCAAAAAGTATAAGGAGGGATTATATAAATAAAAATAAAAAGTAAGTTGTCATATTAAAATACTATTATGTTAACAACTCTTAACGGCTTCCATTTCCATTATTTTAAAAAAAAGTCTAATATGTTTAATTAAAAATGTTTTAATATTAAATTTCGACTCTCTCTTAATTCGTTTAGGAGGTATAAGAATTTAAAGACTTTTTCAAGTTGTACATTTCGACTTTCATTTGATGAACATTGCATTTTTAACATATTTAGATTTATTTGAGTTAAATCTTAACTTTCAATATTTTTAA
>NC_060950.1:47256651-47324952 GCF_022045245.1 Lucilia cuprina | reverse complement strand
GATAGATAGATAGATAGATAGATAGATAGATAGATAGATAGATAGATAGATAGATAGATAGATAGATAGATAGATAGATAGATAGATAGATAGATAGATAGATGAATGAAATATGAAAAAATTATTAACGAATTTGCAAATTAGTGTTTGTAGATAACGTATTTTCATTTTGTTCATTAGACAACAGTTCAACGTTCTCGGGTTATGTAGATGGTGGTGAACTTAGGATTCTATCTTGTATTGGCTCACTTATTCCAGAGCTGGAATGCTGTTCTAAATTGCTGGATGTATTAATAGGAAATTCAATAATATCAGTATCTTTATCAGTTTGTAGTTTGGGTATGTTTTGCGATGTTCGGCTTTTTATTTGATTTTGATGTCTTCTTATATTACCCCACTTACATTTAATCGCATACATCATTTTTCCTTCAACATTTGTAATAGTGCCTTCTATCCATTTTTTCGTCCCAGCAAAATTTCTAGCGTACACTAAATCGTTGACTTTAAATTTCGTTTGATTTTCCACTTTTGAATGTTTTGAAGGAAACAGGGCTGATAAAATAGTACGAGGTTGGCGTCCATGGAGGAGTTCTGCTGGTGACTTACCAGTTACAGTGTTTGGGGTAGATCTATATGTAGACAAAAATTTAAACACAGCTCTACTTTTATCTTGCTTATCACGCATATTTTTCTTAAAAGATTCTTTAAACGTTCGTACGGTTCGCTCAGCTAAACCATTTGATGAGGGATGGAATGGTGGACTTGTGATATGTTATATAGCATTTCTTCGACAAAATTCTTCAAAATCTTTAGAAGTAAATTGACTTCCATTGTCTTTTACGATGGTATTAGGTAGACCTTCGACCGAAAATATATCTCGAAGAGCACGAATAGTTGTAGACGATGTAGCGGTTGACATTTCAATTACATATGGAAAACGAGAATATGCGTCTACTACTATTAACCACATTTGAGAAAAGAATGGACCAGCAAAATCGACATGAATTCTCTCCCAAGGTTTAGTTGCTTCTGGCCAAGATGAAAATTCTCTATTTGGATTACTACCAGCTTCTTGACAGGTAGAACAACATTTTGAAATGTTTTCAATAGCTTCATCAATTTTAGGAAACCAGACATATCGTCGTGCAATTTGCTTCATTCGACTTTTTCCCCAATGACCTTCATGGATCACATATAAAATTTGTTTATGTAAAGATGTCGGAATAACTACTCTTATATGATCAGTTTGAATAAGGATAACTCCATTTACAAGCGACAAAGACATTTTTCTTAAATAATAGGGTAGCAACTCACTTTGTGATTTTTTGATATTTTCAGGCCAACCCTCTGTAATATACTTTGATACACTTCTCAGAATGTTATCATTTTTTATATGTTCTGCAATAATATGAGCATCGATAGGAAAATCTGCTATAGTTGATTCATAAATATTCTCAATATCAAGCATACTTTTTTCATAATTATCAAACTCGATGTCTTCACCCATGGGCAACCTTGATAATGCATCTGCATTCGCATGATTTTTTGTATTTTTATATCGAATATTATATTCGTAAGATTGTAAAATAACCGCCCACCTTTGAAGACGATGCAATGTCATAATCGGTAATTTTTTATGAGGATGAAATATTGTTGTAAGTGCTTGATGATCTGTAGTTAACTCAAAATGTCTCCCATAAATATATTGATGTAAACGAGTTACTCCAAAAACAACTGCCAAAGCTTCCTTTAGATAGATAGATAGATAGATAGATAGATAGATAGATAGATAGATAGATAGATAGATAGATAGATAGATAGATAGATAGATAGATAGATAGATAGATAGATAGATAGATAGATAGATAGATAGATAGATAGATAGATAGATAGATAGATAGATAGATAGATAGATAGATAGATAGATAGATAGATAGATAGATAGATAGATAGATAGATAGATAGATAGATAGATAGATAGATAGATAGATAGATAGATAGATAGATAGATAGATAGATAGATAGATAGATAGATAGATAGATAGATAGATAGATAGATAGATAGATAGATAGATAGATAGATAGATAGATAGATAGATAGATAGATAGATAGATAGATAGATAGATAGATAGATAGATAGATAGATAGATAGATAGATAGATAGATAGATAGATAGATAGATAGATAGATAGATAGATAGATAGATAGATAGATAGATAGATAGATAGATAGATAGATAGATAGATAGATAGATAGATAGATAGATAGATAGATAGATAGATAGATAGATAGATAGATAGATAGATAGATAGATAGATAGATAGATAGATAGATAGATAGATAGATAGATAGATAGATAGATAGATAGATAGATAGATAGATAGATAGATAGATAGATAGATAGATAGATAGATAGATAGATAGATAGATAGATAGATAGATAGATAGATAGATAGATAGATAGATAGATAGATAGATAGATAGATAGATAGATAGATAGATAGATAGATAGATAGATAGATAGATAGATAGATAGATAGATAGATAGATAGATAGATAGATAGATAGATAGATAGATAGATAGATAGATAGATAGATAGATAGATAGATAGATAGATAGATAGATAGATAGATAGATAGATAGATAGATAGATAGATAGATAGATAGATAGATAGATAGATAGATAGATAGATAGATAGATAGATAGATAGATAGATAGATAGATAGATAGATAGATAGATAGATAGATAGATAGATAGATAGATAGATAGATAGATAGATAGATAGATAGATAGATAGATAGATAGATAGATAGATAGATAGATAGATAGATAGATAGATAGATAGATAGATAGATAGATAGATAGATAGATAGATAGATAGATAGATAGATAGATAGATAGATAGATAGATAGATAGATAGATAGATAGATAGATAGATAGATAGATAGATAGATAGATAGATAGATAGATAGATAGATAGATAGATAGATAGATAGATAGATAGATAGATAGATAGATAGATAGATAGATAGATAGATAGATAGATAGATAGATAGATAGATAGATAGATAGATAGATAGATAGATAGATAGACAGACAGATAGATAGATAGATAGATAGATAGATAGATAGATAGATAGATAGATAGATAGATAGATAGATAGATAGATAGATAGATAGATAGATAGATAGATAGATAGATAGATAGATAGATAGATAGATAGATAGATAGATAGATAGATAGATAGATAGATAGATAGATAGAAGGACCTGGAATAGATGGAATTAGACCGAAAGATTTAAAAAATAATGCCAGAACTTTAACTCCGATAATAACCAAATTAGCAAACACAAGTTTAGATAGTGGTCAAATACCTACTGGAATCAAAACATCAATAATAAGGCCCATATACAAGAGTGGCACTAAATCAGACTATAACAATTATAGACCAGTTTCAATCTTGCCAGTAATAGAAAAAGTATTAGAGGAAATAGTGGTAAGAAGACTAAATAACTTCTTAGAAAAATATAAAATAATAAATAAAAATCAATTTGGCTTCCAAAAAGGAAGAAGTATAAATAATCTTCTAGGAAACTTTTCTAATTACATTAATAACTGTCTAAGTAAAAAAATGCATTGTCTTGTGTTGTTCATTGACTTTAGCAAAGCCTTTGACACTTTGTCACATCTTAGACTTCTTCAAATAATGGAAAGGAATGGCATAAGAGGCAAAACTTTAAATTGGTTTAAGAACTATCTAGAATGCAGAAAATATCGTGTAAAGATCAACAATTCTTTAAGCGATGAAGTAGTAACGGATTTTGGTGTACCACAGGGATCCAAACTTGGGCCAATCCTTTATATAATGTATGCCAACGATATGATCAACACTCTGCAAGGAAACACAACATATGCATATGCAGATGATACTGCTATTGTGGTATCTAATGAAAATATTAACGATGCTATGAAAATAATGCAATCGCAACTAAATATTGCAACAAGATGGTGTCACGATAACGGTTTAATCATAAACGCACAAAAAACAAAAATTATGCATATTAAGCCGCGACATTTTATAGATACCGATATCAAAATCAAGTTCCATGATATGAACTGCCTTCACAACATAAATAACATTAATGATACCTGCACCACCTATATTGAACTTGTGACAACATACAAATACCTAGGTGTTTATGTAGATAACAACTTTAAATGGAACACACATGTTGATTATCTCCAAAAGAAACTGCGCAAGTCAGCTTTTATGCTTTACCATTTAAGTAATTGTGCAACGTATAATGTTTTACGACAAGCTTATTTCGCAGTAGTGGAGTCATATTTAAGGCACGGAATCGCCGCTTGGGGAAATGCATCACACTGCAGATTATTACAAAATTCACAAGACCGCATACTTAAGATCCTTAAGAAAAATCTACAGTACCAGCAAATACATGATAACAGAATTATCAATAATAACATAATATACAACAGATCTAGTGACGACATACAGGGCAATAACATCAACAATGTAAATAATACAGTATTTAACAATATCAGCAACATCATAATAAATACCAACAACAACAGCTATGACGGGAACAACACCAACAACAGTACCTTATACAACATCAACACTATCAACAACAACATCGTAAATACAAACAACAATAATAACAACTATAACGATAATAACATCAGAAATAACATCGAAAACAACACCAATAACAGCATACTAAACATCATCAACAACAGCACCATATATAACATAAACACTAACAACAACATCGTAAATACAAACAACTATAACAATAATAACAACAGAAATAACACCGAAAACAACACTAATAACAGCATACTAAACAACAACAACCTAAACAACATCAACGTTGTCAGCAACACCAACAATGATAGATACAGCAACAGCACAATATACAACATTAATACTATTAACAACATCATCGCACACACAAACATCAGTAACAACAACAACTACGACAGCAATAACAACAGCAATAACACGGAAAACAACTTAAATAATAACATACACAACAGGAACACAAACAATAATTTAAACAATATCAACACTGTCAGCAACATTAACAACAACAACTACAACAGGGACAACTGTACCAACAGCATAATAAACAATATCTACTCTACTACCAACAACAACATCGCGAACACCAATAACAACAACACTCTCAACAACAACTACGTCAGTAATAACAACAGCACATACAACAGAAATACCAGCAACAACCTAAACAACACTAACAACATCAACACGATCAGTAACACCAACAACATCGGAAACATAAACAACACAACATACAACATCGGAAACATAAACAACACAACATACAACATCCACACTAGCAACAATATCAGCAACAACATCACAAACGCAACGGCAATCTTCAACAACAACAGTAATAGCAGCCAAAGCAATTGCTTAGCAAACGAATTACATGTACTTAAGGTTAAATCTATATACTACACAACGCTAGCGATCGAATTCTACAACGATGCCAGGTTTCTCCAAAAAATTGATCATCAATATAATACAAGAAGAAGAAACGAAGGTCGATTCAAAGTGGGAAGTTTCCAAAACAATTACGGAAAAAGCACTCTAAACGTGACGTTACCAAAATTATTTAATTCACTACCAGTCAGCCTTTTGAATATTCCAATCCATCATAAAAGAAAGAAACTTTTAAAAAACTTTTTCATAAGTTCACAATGAAATTAAATATGAAATTAAACATTAATCTTTATAAATTAAATTATTTTAATTCCTGCAGACAAGCTATTAAAGCTTCGCGGGACTAGGAATAAGAATTTCTGTAAATGAATTGATAAATTAATTAATAAATAAATAAATAAAATCTAAAATCTAAAATAGATAGATAGATAGATAGATAGATAGATAGATAGATAGATAGATAGATAGATAGATAGATAGATAGATAGATAGATAGATAGATAGATAGATAGATAGATAGATAGATAGATAGATAGATAGATAGATAGATAGATAGATAGATAGATAGATAGATAGATAGATAGATAGATAGTTAGATAGATAGATAGATAGATAGATAGATAGATAGATAGATAGATAGATAGATAGATAGATAGATAGATAGATAGATAGATAGATAGATAGATAGATAGATAGATAGATAGATAGATAGATAGATAGATAGATAGATAGATAGATAGATAGATAGATAGATAGATAGATAGATAGATAGATAGATAGATAGATAGATAGATAGATAGATAGATAGATAGATAGATAGATAGATAGATAGATAGATAGATAGATAGATAGATAGATAGATAGATAGATAGATAGATAGATAGATAGATAGATAGATAGATAGATAGATAGATAGATAGATAGATAGATAGATAGATAGATAGATAGATAGATAGATAGATAGATAGATAGATAGATAGATAGATAGATAGATAGATAGATAGATAGATAGATAGATAGATAGATAGATAGATAGATAGATAGATAGATAGATAGATAGATAGATAGATAGATAGATAGATAGATAGATAGATAGATAGATAGATAGATAGATAGATAGATAGATAGATAGATAGATAGATAGATAGATAGATAGATAGATAGATAGAGATAGATAGATAGATAGATAGATAGATAGATAGATAGATAGATAGATAGATAGATAGATAGATAGATAGATAGATAGATAGATAGATAGATAGATAGATAGATAGATAGATAGATAGATAGATAGATAGATAGATAGATAGATAGATAGATAGATAGATAGATAGATAGATAGATAGATATATAGATAGATAGTGATATGATTATTTCCTTGATTTTCCAATAAGATTAAATACGAATTTTTATACAAAATGAAACTATTTATTTCAACAATTTGATAAAGAATGAATTAAAATATGAAAAAATTATTAACGAATTTGCAAATTAGTGTTTGTAGATAACGTATTTTCATTTTGTTCATTAGACAACAGTTCAACGTTCTCGGGTTATATAGATGGTGGTGAACTTAGGTTTCTATCTTGTATTGGCTCACTTGTTCCAGAGCTGGAATGCTGTTCTAAATTGCTGGATGTATTAATAGGAAATTCAATAATATCAGTATCTTTATCAGTTTGTAGTTTGGGTATGTTTTGCGATGTTCGGCTTTTTATTTGATTTTGATGTCTACTTATATTACCTCACTTACATTTAATCGCATACATCATTTTTCCTTCAACATTTGTAATAGTGCCTTCTATCCATTTTTTCGTCCCAGCAAAATTTCTAGCGTACACTAAATCGTTGACTTTAAATTTCGTTTGATTTTCCACTTTTGAATGTTTTGAAGGAAACAGGGCTGATAAAATAGTACGAGGTTGGCATCCATGGAGGAGTTCTGCTGGTGACTTACCAGTTACAGTGTTTGGGGTAGATCTATATGTAGACAAAAATTTAAACACAGCTCTACTTTTATCTTGCTTATCACACATATTTTTCTTAAAAGATTCTTTAAACGTTCGTACGGTTCGCTCAGCTAAACCATTTGATGAGGGATGGAATGGTGGACTTGTGATATGTTCTATAGCATTTCTTCGACAAAATTCTTCAAAATCTTTAGAAGTAAATTGACTTCCATTGTCTTTTACGATGGTATTAGGTAGACCTTCGACCGAAAATATATCTCGAAGAGCATGAATAGTTGTAGACGATGTAGCGGTTGACATTTCAATTACATATGGAAAACGAGAATATGCGTATACCACTATTAACCACATTTGAGAAAAGAATGGACCAGCAAAATCGACATGAATTCTCTCCCAAGGTTTAGTTGCTTTTGGCCAAGATGAAAATTCTCTATTTGGATTACTACCAGCTTCTTGACTGGTGGAACAACATTTTGAAATGTTTTCAATAGCTTCATCAATTTTAGGAAACCAGACATATCGTCGTGCAATTTGCTTCATTTGACTTTTTCCCCAATGACCTTCATGGATCACATATAAAATTTGTTTATGTAAAGATGTCGGAATAACTACTCTTATATGATCAGTTTGAATAAGGATAACTCCATTTACAAGCGACAAAGACATTTTTCTTAAATAATAGGGTAGCAACTCACTTTGTGATTTTTTGATATTTTCAGGCCAACCCTCTGTAATATACTTTGATACACTTCTCAGAATGTTATCATTTTTTATATGTTCTGCAATAATATGAGCATCGATAGGAAAATCTGCTATAGTTGATTCATAAATATTCTCAATATCAAGCATACTTTTTTCATAATTATCAAACTCGATGTCTTCACCCATGGGTAACCTTGATAATGCATCTGCATTCGCATGATTTTTTGTATTTTTATATCGAATATTATATTCGTAAGATTGTAAAATAACCGCCCACCTTTGAAGACGATGCAATGTCATAATCGGTAATTTTTTATGAGGATGAAATATTGTTGTAAGTGCTTGATGATCTGTTGTTAACTCAAAATGTCTCCCATAAATATATTGATGAAAACGAGTTACTCCAAAAACAATTGCCAAAGCTTCCTTTTCTATCTGGGAATAATTGCACTGACTGCTATTTAGAGTTTTGACGCAAATGAGATTGGTTTTTCTGTATCATCTGGATATCGATGCGATAAAACAGCTCCTATTCCATTTTTGGAAGCATTTGTGGCTAAAATTATTGTTAAGTTTTCATCATATAGTTCATTATGATTTTGCTACTTGAATTATATCATTTTTCATTGTCTGAAAAGCTTCTTCCTGTTTTGGGCCCATATAAACTTAACATTACTTTTTCGTAGCTCATTTAAAGGTGCGGCTTTCGTAGAAAAATTTTCTATAAACTTATTATAGTAGTTCAACTTACCAATAAAAGCTTCGACTTCTTTGAGGTTCTTTGGTTGAGGCATGAGACGAATGGCATCCAATCTTTTTTCCGATGGCATGATACCATTTGAATCTATAACATGTCCGACATATTCAATTTTTGACTGAGCAGAAGTACATTTTTCTTGTTTACATCTAAGACCATGGTACTCTAACCTTTGAAATAAGGCTTTTAAGTTTTGAATGTGTTCTTCATTATTACGACCAGTAACGATAATATCATCAAGGTACACTGCACAGCCAGGTATTCCGGAAACAACTTCTTCCATAAATCTTTGGAAAATTCCTGGAGCGCTTGAAATTTCAAATGGCATTCTTTGGTATTGGAATAAACCAAATGGCGTATTTATAACCATAATTTTTTTTGATGAATCAGGCAAAACAATTTGAAGTTAGGCATCACTTAAGTCAACTTTACTAAACAATTTACCACCTTGTAGTTTATGGAACAATTCTTCGATTCTAGGAATTGGATACCTATCTACCTTAATTTGTGAATTTAATGTTACCTTAAAATCTGCGCAAATTCTAAGTCGACCATCAGGTTTCTTTATTACGACTATTGGTGAAGCCCATTCACTAGATTCAATAGGTTTTATAATATTTAAGGATACTAAGCGATCCAATTCAGCTTTAACAGCTTCATGTTGGCCAAAGGGAATGTTATAAGGCTTGCAAAATTTTGGCTTAGCATCTGATTTCAATTTTATTTCGGCTTTAAATGTGGTACATTGACCAAGAGATGGTAAGAAAAGAGTACTATGGATACCAGTTATATGATGTATGGCCTCTGACAAATGTTTTTGAGAGGACTTTGGAGTAGCGATATTACATAAATTTATATGTTACCAGGAGAAATTTTTATTTCAAAGTTTAACTTACGAAACCAATCTAATCCAAGAATATTAGTGGCTTTGTCATTGTTAACTACATAAAGAGGTAAATCCTGAGAACAATTATTCCAAACAACACTGACCATTATATACCCTTTCAAAGGAAGGAAACTACCACCATAAGTTCTTAACATTTTGTTTGTTGGTATGCACTTTGGTTGTCCTAAGTTGTCGTAAGTTGTCAAACCAATTAATGAACAAGTAGCACCTGTGTCAACTTGGAAAGAACAATTTGATTTGTTGACGCTAATAACCACAAATATTTTATCTTCTTTTGACAAATTGCTATTATAAATTTCTAGTTGCGATGGCTCAAAAATTTCAGTAAAATCAATGGATTCGAAAGAATCGTCAACAAAAGACACCGAATTTACCTGATCGTTGCGCTTATTATGGCCTGTTTTAGTTGAGTTTAATGTACCAGTGGAATTTTACTTAGTTTGTTTTTGTAATGAAAACAGTATTTTCTTTGATGGGAAGTGCCACAGGCTGGACACGATTTGAAACTATTATCATTAAGTGTTTTGAAAGGTACCTTTTTTAAATGTTGGACGGCATAGACCTCGGATTTTTCTTCCCCTTTGATTTCCAAACATGTGTTGATGGTTGATTCATATATGTTGGCTATTTGACTAACTTCTTCCAAAGTCGGATTTGTTTTTTTAAGTACTGCAGAACGAACTTTATCGTGTGGAGTATGTATGACTAACATGTCGCGAATTTCATTATCCACATACGAGTGAGAACAGCCTTCTTTTTCGCAGTAAAATTGGCATTCTTTTGACGCACCTCTAAGATCTGCAATCCAATCTGCATACGTTTGATTTGGTTTCATTGTTGTTTTATAAAATTGAACCCTAGCAGCAAGGACGTGCTGTTTTTTGATAAAATGTTCATTTAACTTTGAAATTATATCCTTATAGCATTGCTCTTGTACTTTCCCGTCAAATAATTTCTGTAGCAGCTCGAGCGATTCGCTACCCACCCAGCTAGGAACACATGCACGTTTTATTTCCTCATTTGAACACCATTTGCCACAAAATGTTGCTCTAATTGAAGAACATATGTGGACCAGTTATCCGTGGCTTTTGAAAAATTACGAAAAATTGGCACAGACGATTGAAATTTTTCTGCTACAAGCAGTCTTGATATTCTGTGCTGATCACAGAATCCATCAGTTGATTCAAAAATTGTTGATTTGTATGTTGAAGTAATTGTGATATTGCTTGAGCATCCATTGTACGTGGTTTCTTTAAAATACTCGTCGCCAAATGATATGATTATTTCCTTGATTTTCCAATAAGATTAAATACGAATTTTTATAAAAAATGAAACTATTTATTTCAACAATTTGATAAAGAATGAATTAAAATATGAAAAAATTATTAACGAATTTGGAAATATAAAAACAGGTAACTTGATTATAAAAATGAATTACAACAGATAGATAGATATATAGATAGATAGATAGATAGATAGATAGATAGATAGATAGATAGATAGATACATACATACATACATACATACATACATACATACATACATACATACATACATAGATAGATAGATAGATAGATAGATAGATAGATAGATAGATAGATAGATAGATAGATAGATAGATAGATAGATAGATAGATAGATAGATAGATAGATAGATAGATAGATAGATAGATAGATAGATAGATAGATAGATAGATAGATAGATAGATAGATAGATAGAGATAGATAGATAGATAGATAGATAGATAGATAGATAGATAGATAGATAGATAGATAGATAGATAGATAGATAGATAGATAGATAGATAGATAGATAGATAGATAGATAGATAGATAGATAGATAGATAGATAGATAGATAGATAGATAGATAGATAGATAGATAGATAGATAGATAGATAGATAGATAGATAGATAGATAGATAGATAGATAGATAGATAGATAGATAGATAGATAGATAGATAGATAGATAGATAGATAGATAGATAGATAGATAGATAGATAGATAGATAGATAGATAGATAGATAGATAGATAGATAGATAGATAGATAGATAGATAGATAGATAGATAGATAGATAGATAGATAGATAGATAGATAGATAGATAGATAGATAGATAGATAGATAGATAGATAGATAGATAGATAGATAGATAGATAGATAGATAGATAGATAGATAGATAGATAGATAGATAGATAGATAGATAGATAGATAGATAGATAGATAGATAGATAGATAGATAGATAGATAGATAGATAGATAGATAGATAGATAGATAGATAGATAGATAGATAGATAGATAGATAGATAGATAGATAGATAGATAGATAGATAGATAGATAGATAGATAGATAGATAGATAGATAGATAGATAGATAGATAGATAGATAGATAGATAGATAGATAGATAGATATAAATTGGCAAACTTACAATAATTTTTGGTATCTATCATCAATACAACTTCGTGTGTGACGGTTGACTTTTCATCGTGCTCTATAGCAAATACAAAATTAACAGTGTTAATGTGCATAAAAAATTTTAATAAATATAACTTTTAAAAGAACAAAAAAAATTGTCACAAAACTGTGGAACAATATAAAAAAACTTGTTAAAAACAATTTAATTGTGCTTTAAAAAATTCAAATTAAAAAACCCATTTAAAAATCAAAATTTATCAAAAAAGAAATAACAAAAGAAAATCAAAAAATGAGTCTCTGTAATCATTGCAATAAAGATTTAACAACAAAATTCGCTAAATGTTACTCTTGTAACTCTCAATATCATTTCTCTACATGTTGCTCTTTGTCCGAGAAATCATACTCAACTATGACCCTTGAGCGTAGAACTGATTGGAGGTGCCAGAATTGCAAGCAACGCAAGGGATCAACGAGCAGCAACAACGCATATCATCACATCATAGCTGATGATGGTCCAACACAAAAACAGCAAAGAGACGAAGATAATAATGAAATGATGATGATTTTAAAGACTCTTTGTCATTAAACGATGTCAATAATAATGTCTTCGCCTTGAAAGCGGAATTTAAAGAAGAAATGAACGATATAAAAACTACAATACAACAACTTACATTAACCATAAATCAAAACAATCTACAAACAAACAAATTTAGAGAATGCTCTTACTGCCATAACAAGCTCAATTTCAACTCTTACTACCCAAGTAAAAGAAAAAGAGAAACAAATACAAGAGATGGATAAACGCATAAATGATTTGGAACAAATGCTTTTAAATAAAAACATCGAAATAAAAAACGTTACAAATGATAATATTCAACCCAATGATGTAATAAAAAAGATTGCTAACTCACTAAATATTGAAATAAACGATAATGATATTAGCAACTCGTATAGCTTGAAAAGATCACAAAAAGTAATTGTGGAATTTACATCTCTCAACAAAAAAAGAGAATTGTTAAAAAAAGATTAAGAGTCACAGAATAGATGCGAGCTTAATTAATACTGAAAACGATGATACCAATTACAAACATATTTACATAAATGAACAACTAACCCCCTATAAACGGCGACTACTTTGGCTAGCCAAAACAAGAGCCAGGGAATCTAATTGGAGATTCGTCTGGATACGAAATGGAAATATTTTCGCCAAGAAAAACGAAATTTCTGATCCAATAATAATAATAAACGCTGCAGATATTGAACTTATCACTTCCTTAATTTAAATAAACAAAACAATATCTTTTCTATCACCATTTTATACTTATTTTAATCTTTGTTTAAACTTTATTAAAAATAAAAATGCAAAATCCTACGGAAACTATTGATAATTTTCAACAAATAAACAAAAACCTCTTAAGTTATCCCACAACTATCCTATTTCTGAACATTCGATCACTTAGATTAAATTTTACACCATTATTAGCTAGCCTTCATAATATTATAAACAACATTAATTTTCTTTTGTTAGTTGAAACTAATATCACAGACGATGAACAACAAGCCTACAACATAAATGGTTTCAATTCCTTTTTTCTCAACAGAAATGGCAGAGGTGGAGGTGGAGGTGTAGCCGTAATATAAAGAGAACTAAATTAAACACATTATCTTTTGAATCTATACAAATAAATGTAACAAAAAAATAAGAAAACCTTCTCTCTCATTACAATATATCGACCGCCAAAAAGTAATGTAAATGAGTTCATAATAGAACTCGACAATATTATAAACACGATTAAAAGTAAAAAAGATATAATCATCGTTGGCGATATTAACATAAATATTCAAAACGAAAATATCACAACAACAAAGTATATAGAAATGATATCGTCGAATGGGTTACAAAGTATAATAAATGAGACTACAAGAGAAGATATTAATAAGAAAACTCTCTCTTGTATAGACCATAACACATCGGAACAAACAATAAAATTACACAAACACACGCTGCAATAGTGAGAACTAATATATCCCTTCAAACATTTAAAAGAGAAAACTATTGCGCATCACCCCAGACGCCACGTCAGAAACACTTCTGGACGATTGTCAGACGAGAACGCACATTTTACAAAAACAAAATACATTGATTTCGAATTTTTGTCTTCTAGAAATATACTTCTAAGTTACTTCCGGATGATAGTTAGAAGAGTGCATCCATTTTGCTTAAACAAAAAACCAAGTCTGTTGAATTTTTTTCATCTGGAAGTATACGGTTTAGTGACTTCTGCATGAAAGTTGGGTGAGAACACACATTTTACAATAACAAAATACATTGTTTCCTAATTTGTATTTTCTTGATTTGTATGTTTATGTAACTTCTGGAAGACAGCTTGAAGAGTATTCACATTAATGTTGTATTTTATTCATCTGGAAGTGTGGATTGTAGTCACTTCTGTACAATTGTCAGACGAGAGCACACATTTTACAAAAACAAAATACATTGATTTCTAGTTTTCGCCGTCTGGAAGTATACTTTTAGGTTACTTCCGAATGATAGTGAGAAGAGTACAAAAACAAAAAAATATAAATACTCCATTTTTTAGCGTGAACGCGAAAAAAATAAAAATAAATAATGCAGATATTTTTTAGTTTAGTGATGTTTTGTGTTTTGTTCAGTCATGTTCAGTTTTAATTATTCATCGTAAAACTTAAATGAGTTATTGAATTTAATGTTAATAGAAAAAATAGTGTAAATCTTAAGTAATAAAAAACAATATGACAGTGTTGTGTTAAAAATCAACTGTTAATAAACATTTAAGAAGGTTTTCTTAATTGGCGAAGTGTATTAAATATATACCAAAAAGTATAAGGAGGGATTATATAAATAAAAATAAAAAGTAAGTTGTCATATTAAAATACTATTATGTTAACAACTCTTAACGGCTTCCATTTCCATTATTTTAAAAAAAAGTCTAATATGTTTAATTAAAAATGTTTTAATATTAAATTTCGACTCTCTCTTAATTCGTTTAGGAGGTATAAGAATTTAAAGACTTTTTCAAGTTGTACATTTCGACTTTCATTTGATGAACATTGCATTTTTAACATATTTAGATTTATTTGAGTTAAATCTTAACTTTCAATATTTTTAAAACTATTTACGCGTTTAGGTCTGGAATCATTATATTGAAATTAATACTACTGTTTTATACATAAATTATTTTTTGACTTGGGTCACTCGACAAGAAATTGCCCATATAAGATATTTAATATTGAAATCAGATAGTTTTAAACCCACCTTTTTTAAATAAATACAATTTTATTAATTTTCATATAGCTTTGGATTTAATTATTCTAATTGTAGGTACTTTTTTAGTTATTAACACCAGGTCTTTCTATGACCTATCATATGATACTAATAGCATGCCGTTTCCAAGATGTTGAACCTAAGTATTAGAAGAGAGCAAACAAAAAATTGTATTGCAATATTAGTGTCAAAAGCAATATCCCGTTTAGGGTCGTTAAGGTGTTTCTATCGTTAGTGACTGTAAATAATTTAAAAAATAATCCATGACATAGTAATTTCAGATCTTTATAGACGGTTTAATTCCAAGTTATTGAAAAAATGTTCATGAAAGGTAATGTTTTTATTAATTCAAAACAATAAATAAATTTATTAATTTTTAATTATTTTATTTTTAGAAAGCAGTAGCTAATATTGTACCCCCTATTAAAATACTTCTAACCGAATTAAAATATAAAAAAGGGATCTGGTAAGTTATATATGTCTTATTTCATCACATGGTTCCATTAAAAATGTCGATTATTTGCAGAAAATGTAAAAAATGGATCTGACCGTTTAAACTTTGGTGGTAAATGTATTGGACATGAGAGAATCCTATTTTTATTGCTTCCTAAAGTATAACTGGTAATTTCAATAAATACAAAAGTATGTATATTCAATATTAATTATAAGATTATTTTGGTTTATTTCGTTGAAGGATTAATGCGTTCCATAATATAACTCTTACAATTTGATGGATTAATCATAATTTTGATGAAGAACTACAAAAATATTTTAGAGTCCAGCGTTTTACAATTTTTGGAAGTATACCAGTCAGCAGTTGGAATATTAATACAGATTCACTGAAAATTATCTTATTATAAAGTAATAATTCTAAATTTTTTGATACATATGTACTCTGTATGAAAAGCAAAAACGTATTTTTGTTACCCCTCCCAAAATTTAGCTTGCTTTGTTTTATGATGATTCCCAAAATATTTTAAGTGACCGCTGGACCAAATTAAAAAAAGGTATTTTAGAATTTTTTTTTTTTAATTTTTGTTTGTTTTGAAACAAAATATCCAATACGGGGTATCGTTTAAAAAGGTATTTTAAAGTCGCGTCCAATGATGTATTAATCATAAATAACCGTTTGCTTATAATTGTCATATTCCAAAATATTTAAAATTGTTAGGTTTTTACTAAGAAAAATGAAGTATATGCACAATTTTGCAAATTTTGCGCACCACTAGACTTGGCTTATATGTTGTTTAAAAAATGCTGTATAATTTAAAACAAAATAACTAAAAAGGGACTTTTTTGTAACCGGTTCAGCTCACGAACGGCCATCGATAGACTAGAAATATTTTGGGAACCATTATAAAACATAACAAAGATTTTTTGAAGCTGGGTAAAATATTGAATTTAACATGAAGAATCGCGAATATTATGAGGAGGGTAACTCAAGCACCATTTTTTGTGAGTCGGTCTAATGTACATATATTACTTTTTTAGATTAGTTGTTAAATCAATTATATTTTCTACTATTTTAATTTCAATTAATTCAATAAAAAATATAAAATTTCATTTTATTTAGATTTATTTTTATAGATTTTATTTCGGTGAATATTCAAATAAAAGAAAAGAAAACTCATCTTCTAGAAGACGAGAATACTCATCTTCAAGAAGAAGAGAATGTTCTTCTTCTAGAAGAAGAGAAAACTCATCTTCTAGAAGATAAGATAGGAACATTTCTAGAGGATACTAGGTAGTCACTTCAAGAAGTGACTTCCTAGTCACATCTAGAAGAGTCTTTGGCAATACCTTACTTCCAAGAGTCATCTAGAAATTTCTTCTGCGGGTCTTCCAGAAGTATCTTCCAAGTTACTCTTAGACGTTCCCCAGCTCGGCATCAGTTCCTCCCGACTGGTGACAAGAATTCTTATACTTCCGCAACATCGCTGGCGAGCTTTTAGCACGTTTGGAAGTTTCACACGGGTAACTTCCGCAATAGAAAATGTTTGTAGGGATCTGACCACTATTCGCTCTTCTGTTGTATGAAAGATGATAAAGAAACACAAGTAAAACAGGGTACGGAAAACACTACACCAGGGAATGGAAACAATTACAAAGTAAATAAATTCATTAATGAAATAAATTGGAATCATTTAGTTACTCAAAATATGAACACTAATCAAATTTTCAATAAAATATATGAAACTTTTAATAATATATATTTAAAATCTAAAAGTATTAGTAAAACCAATACAAAAAAAAGAAAAGTGAATCCATGGATGAATGAAGAGTTAGTAAGATATTGTGATACTCGGGATAAACTTTATATTAGATGGTTAAATAATAAAAATAACAAAAATTATGAACATGAATATAAAAAATTTCGAAACTGCTTAAATAAAAAACTATACTACGCGAAAAACAATTATTTCAAAAGAAAATTTGCCGAAAACAAAAACAATACGCGAGTTACTTGGCAACTCATAAATGAAATTACTGGTAAAAAAATAAACAATATTGATACAATAATTCAAAAACGAAAACTTAATAAACATAACTAACGCGTTTGCAACAAACTTTAAGGAAAACGTACAAAAAATCTTACATAAATGTGACATACAAACTTTTAAAAGCAAACCAAAAACTGTTACAAATTCAATGTTTTTGTCCCTTACCACAGAAGAAGAGATCTATAGTATACTATGTACTTTACAACCTAAAAAAGGTCCAGGTATTGATGGTATACGACCGAAAGATTTGAAATATAATGCTAGTGCAATCACCCCTGTAATCACCCAACTTATAAACGAAAGCATTTTTGAATCCACTAAACTACTTAAAACATCACTAATTCGGCCAATATATAAAGCTGGTGCCAAAAGTGATTACAACAATTATCGACCAATTTCAATACTGCCGGTGATCGAGAAAGTCCTGGAGGAAATATTAGTTCGCAGATTAAACGGTTTTTTTTTAACAAAATATAAGGTATTAAACCAAAACCAATACGGCTTCCAGAAAGGGAAAAATATCAACAAACTTTTGGGAAATTTTGCTACACACATCAATAAGCATCTAGAAGATAATTATCATTGCCTTGCACTTTTCATTGACTTAAGTAAAGCCTTTGATACGCTTTCCCACAGCAACTTATTGAACATATTAGAACGAAACGGTGTTAGAGGTAACTGTCCACTATGGTTCAAAAACTATTTAGAGCTCAGAACATATCATGTCAAAATAGATGACACACTTAGCACAGAAACAACCACGGACAATGGTGTCCCTCAAGGATCAAAACTAGGTCCTATACTATATCTAATATATGCCAACGAAATGATTGAAATGCTTAGTGAATGTTCTGTTTTTGCTTATGCGGACGACACAGCTATTGTGGTAACACATAAAAACGCTGAAATAGCCAGCGATATAATGCAAACGCAACTCAACCAAGTTTTTAGATGGTGCCACGATAATGGACTAATTATCAACGCAACCAAAACTAAACTCATGCTATCATCAATATATATTTTTATGATTTCCAATGCCTACATAACACCCAGAATCAGAACATTAATGACACATGTTCTACTATTATAGAGATTGTTAACTCATACAAATATCTCGGCGTATATGTGGATGCAAATTTCAAATGGCTAACGCACATACAGCATGTTAGGAAGAAATTAAGGAAAGTTTCCTATAGTCTTTACCACCTAAGTAACTGCTCCACTTTCGGTGTACTCAAACAAGCCTATTACTCGCTTGTTGAGTCATATATTAGGCATGGTATAACAGCATGGGCAACTCTACTTATTGCAAATCCCTTCAACAAACCCAAAATCAAATATTAAAGATCTTATTAAAAAACAAACAACATAACAGCGAACAAATAGAACCTAACCTAATATATAGTACAACAAACAATCGCAACAACCTTTTCATAATCGATAACAGCCCACAAAACAGCAATAACAGCACAATAAATACAAACAATCACCACAGTAATAACGTCAACACAGAAGTTAATATCAACTTAAACCAAACTAGTACACACAACTCCAGTATAAACCAAAGCAACGTAAGAAACAACCTTAATGTATACAACAACAACAATACAAGAACCCTAGATTCGAACTACCCAACACAAACTATTCCAGGCAACAACACAAACAGCAACACCACATACCAAGCAACAACTACCATCGCTAACAAACTACAAATTTTAAATATACAAAGTCTATATCATACTACATTGATAAATGAATTTTACAATGATCATCGCTTCCTGAAACCTATCGACCACAACTACAATACGAGGCGACGTGTAGAAGGAAGATACAAGGAACGACACAAGAACAACTATGGCAAAAATACTCTATCCGTCACACTACCAAATATATTTAATCAACTACCCACATATTTATTAAACATTACTAACACAAATCTAAGAAAAGTTAAAATTAAAAAGTTTTACATAGAAACACAATGAAATACAAAAATGAAATGTAATATATATTCGCATGTACATATGTACTAACCATATCCTGCAGACAAGTCAAATGGCTTCGCGGGATTAATCTTAAGTTCAAATGTAAATGTAATATCAAAATTTCAATAAATAAATAAATATCTAAAAAAAAATCTCTCATATGTAACATATTGTTAATCTGGAAAACTATTGTGGTTAAAATATTGTATATCGCAAGGCATAAGAATATGAATTATTTTTTAAGAATAAAAGTATGTATTAAATTTTAGCAAGTTAGAAATAAATAGATCATTAATCAATTATTTTAGAATTTAAATGAATAATTTAGTAACTAAATAATTTTTTTTTTGGTTATCATATATTTATTTTGGTTGGGGTAGCGAAGCTCACCGGGTATTAGCTAGAATTAAATAAAACAAAGAATCATATAGTAGTATATAGGCGAAAGTAATTGTCAAGGACCTAAGTCCCCTGTCAAAGACCTAACTGGTGAGAATGTATTAGTAAAAGCACAAACATATACACAGTTGATCAAAAGGTACTAAATAAAAAATGTATTTTTTGCACGTTATTCTTTATGTGTTATTAATGAAATTTTATATGGCAATGAATAAAAATATTAGTTATTTATTTTTTTGAAAAGATATTTTATTCAAAACATATTATAAACACGTCTTTTTGTTATTTTTTTGTTGAATTAAAAAAAGTATGTAAAATACTTTTTTAATTTTCAAAACTAAAATGTACAGCTTTTCATTTTTCAATTTTAATTAAAATAAAATGTCAAAGAATAAAAAATATTTTTTTTGTTTGAAAAATATAAATTATTTTTGGGGTTTTAAATAAATGAAAAGTGTTGAAAAAATAATAAACATTAAGTTTAAGTGATAAGAAAAACTAATAAGTGGTAATATCCTCGCAATTTTGCAAAGAAAATTTGATGTTTAGTGAGTGCGTTTAGTTCTCACAAGTTTGTTTTATTCTCTCAGAGCTCGTCTGTGAGAAGAGAAAACCCCTTCAGTTTGTATTTGTATTCTCTTCACACAGACAAGTTCTGAGAGAATAAAACAAACTTGTGAGAACTAAACGCACTCACTAAACATCAAATTTTCTTCGCAAAATTGCGAGGATATTACCACTTATTAGTTTTTCTTATCACTTAAACTTATGTTTATTATTTTTTTCAACACTTCACAGTGAGGCAGAATGGAAATTTTTTGGAAATAAATCTGGCATTTCTAAACGGCTGATCCGATCGGGATAAAATTTGGCGTGAGCGTAGCCAAGGAGTATTCGAGTTTAAGTTTTGAAGATGAACGCAGATGCTCCAGGGACGGAGCTGTGGCGGCTCAAAGTAGGGTACCTACGACATGTAAAGTTTTTAAACTCGTGCCATTTTTTTGTTTTTCACCCAAATACAAAAATTTTTATATTTTCTGAAAGCGCTCGACGAGGTCTTGAAAAAACATGCTACTTATCTCTTATAATATCCGAGTTATAGGCATTTAAAAATTTAGTGATACAAAATTTACCACACCTTGGTCCGCCTTTTTTGAATACCGGGCGTAATTTTGGACCAAATGGACTCAATTTTTTCTTGTTAGTTAGACAACAAAATTTCCAATAATATACAAAAACACAAAAATATCAGATCAATATTATTTACAGATCCAAAAATATACGTTTTTTAATTTAAAAATTCAAAAAATTTTAGATTTTAGCCGTTTTTTTGCCCAAAATGTGTCTTAACTCTTTTATTAATAAAATAAAATTTTCTTTAAGAACATATAACAATTTTATAGTTTTCTAAAAGGTATCTTTGCGCTTTGGCGTAAAAAACTTGTCCTATTTTTTGAAAATGTTGCCACTGCGTCCTTCCGAATATGTCCTATTTTTTATCAAAACTTCAACTTTGGGCGACATGTTCTAAAATCCCAAAGCTGGGATCAGAAAACTGAAAGCAGTTTTGGAAACCTCAATATGTTTTCTATTTACTCCAAAAGTATTTTCCCAGCCCTGAAAGAAATGTGGACCCTATGGGCAAAAATTTAAAAATTCCCATTTTTGGGATTTTCATTCCTATTTTTGGGAATTGCGGGATGCCCTTTGACCTTTTTAATTTTTTTTTTTGCATTTTCCTTATTTGAATGACAAATTTAACAAGCGTTGAAGATTTCATTGAGTTTTGTTCATAAATAAAGATTTTGTCATATATTACATATTTGTTAAATTCTAAAACTATGCTTTATATCAAAATTTTAATAGGGTCGCAGATAGCTACAACAATTTAGTCCATATTTATCCCTTAATATCTTTTTTTAGTAGATATGGAAATTCTCGGCCATTTACAAAAAATTCAAGCCAATATCTCAATTGCATTCAAAAATATGTTCATTTAAACCTGTATCCTTTAATTTCATATTTTTCATATTTTAGTATTAAATATGACAGAACATGTTTAAATCTTATATTTAACTATTTTCTATTTGTTTGCTTATCCTTATAATTGAAAGGTCCTATTATGCTTAAATTTTCAGAAATTTATAACTATTTTTTACCTCAATTTTTTCGACAGATCATTTCGTTCTGTTTCGTTTATGATCATGTAGGTAAAAATATACAGGTAATGATAATTTCGATTCATTCACTAATAAGAAATATCAATGACTGAATTACAGGTTATAGTAATATAGTCCAAAATGTTAATAGGTAGACAGTTCGTAATTTTTTACTTTGGAATACCTGTATCGGAAATGACAAGAATTGGTATATAACAGCATCAAGAATTGTGTCAGACTTTTCAGAAGACCATCTAAGGAAAATTCATAACTGTGATGTTGTCTTAATGTGTAAGTGGGGATGTGACGGTTTATCAGCACTTCCAGAATACAAACAAGCTTGTGGAAGTCGGACATTAGCAGACTACAAAAGTGTATTTATGTCATCATTAGTGCCATTACGAATTCGTTCATATTCCCTTAAATTCATTTGAAGATATATGTATCAATACAACTCCGGGTTCAAAAAATTTTTGTAGACCCATTGGATTTGAATATATAAAGGAGTCAAAGAAAACAACAAAAGATTTAGTGGAATATTTAAAAGATGAAATAAATGCACTGGAGCCCATTTGCATAAAAATAAAGGAATTCTCTATTAACGTATCATATCAGCTAAGCTTAACAATGATTGATGGAAAGGTCAGCAATGCTATAACAGAAACTTTTTCCTTCTGGAGATGCTCAATATGTAATGAGAAAAAGTCGCAATTCTCAAATATAAACAAAAGCAGAAGTATTAATGAAGAAGTCCTGTCTTTCGGAATTTCACCACTTCATGCCAGAATACGATTTTTGGATTACTTTTTACACATAGCATACGACCTCAAATATAGAAATGTGCCAGAGAATCTTACTAAATCAACAAAAAATAATGAAGAATTGAAAGAACTGAGAGCTGCGGAAAAAAGCAGAATCCAAGAAGAATTTAAAGTTCAGATGGGATTAAACATCGACAAACCACTTCCAAGTTGCGGTAGTACAAATTACGGTAATACGGCGAGAAGGTTTTTTCGTGATTTTGAAATTACTTCAAAAATAACTGGAATCGACAAGGAGTTGCTTCGAAGAGTTAACACTATTTTAATGGCATTGAATAGTAAACATAAAATTAATGGAAATCGATTTGGGGAATATACATCTGAAATTTGTAAATTACTTGTATCTCTGTATGCATGGAGGGAACTAACACCAACAGTACACAAAGTATTGTGTCATGGTGAAATATTAATTGAATCGAATATTCTTCCACTTGGAGAGTTAACAGAAGAAGCCCAGGAAGCGAGGAATTGAGATTTGAAGCATGTTCAACTTTTCAGCTTAAGAAAATGCTCCAGGCAATCACAGAATGAAGATATTTTTAATAGTTTACTTCTATCTTCTGATCCTGTTCTTTCAACTATGCGAAAAAGATGGATTTGTTATGAAACTCTATCATCTCAAAACGAGGAAGATTTAAAGACTTATATTACCTTATTGATATGTATACCGTTATGACAGATTTTTTATAGAAATAAGTAGTGTTAGGAATAATATATAAGTAGGTTTAAGAATTAATTGTATTATGTTTAAGATAAATAGTTCAAATAAAAAAAGCTATTATATAACTGATGAAATTGTATTAAATTGTGTTTTATATTTCGGTGGGCGGAAAGGTGGTTTGTGTGGGTGATTTAGGTGTTGTTGTGCGAGCTCATAATAAAATTATATTTTTTTATTGTATATACAATGTTATAGTCTTTAATAAAATAATTAACTAAATAATTTTTAAAAATTGTCCAAATATTTTATTCAACACCAAATGTATGTTCTGTCATACTTAATACTAAAATGAAAAAGATGAAATTAAAGGACACAGGTTTAAATGAACATATTTTTGAATGTAATTGAGATATTGGCTTGAAATTTTTTGTAAAGGTCGTAGAAATTTCCATATCTAACTAAAAAAAAATATTAAGGATATAAATGGACTAAATTGTTGTAGCTATCTGCGACCCTATTAAAATTTTGATATAAATTATAGTTTTAGAAATTTAACAAATATGTAATATATGACAAAATCTTTATTTATGAACAAAACTCAATGAAATCTTCAACGCTTGTTAAATTTTTCATTTCAAATAAGAAAATGCAAAAAAAAAATTAAAAAGGTCAAAAGGCATCCCGCAATTCCCAAAAATAGGAATGAAAATCCCAAAAATGGGATTTTTTACATTTTTGCCCATAGGGTCCACATATCTTTCAGGGCAGGGAAAATACTTTTGGAGTAAATGGAAAACATATTGAGGTTTCCAAAACTGCTTTCAGTTTTCTGATCCCAGCTTTGGGATTTTAGAACATGTCGCCCAAAGTTGAAGTTTTGATAAAAAAGAGTTAAGACACATTTTGGGCAAAAAAACGGCAAAAATCTAAAATTTTTTGAATTTTTAAATTAAAAAACGTATATTTTTGGATCTGTAAATGATATTGATCTGAAATTTTTTGTATATTATTGGAAATTTTGTTGTCTAACTAACAAGAAAAAATTGAGCCCATTTGGTCCAAAATTACGCCCGGTATTCAAAAAAGGCGGACTAAGGTATGGTAAATTTTGTATCACTAAATTTTTAAATGCCAATAACTCGGATATTATAAGAGATAAGTAGTATGTCCAAGATCTCGTCGAGCGCTTTCAGAAAATATAAAAATCTTTGTATTTGTGTGAAAAACAAAAAAACGGCACGAGTTTAAAAATTTTACATGTCGTAGGTACCCTACTTTGAGCCTTAACTTAAACTCGAATACTCCTTGGCTACGTTCACGCCCGATCCCGATCGGATCAGCCGTTTAGAAATACCAGATTTATTTCCAAAAAATTTCCATTCTGCCCCACTGTGCACTTTTCATTTATTTAAAACCCCGAAAATAATTTATATTTTACAAACGAAAAAAAATATTTTTTATTCTTTGACATTTTATTTTAATTAAAATTGAAAAATGAAAAGCTGTACATTTTAGCATTGAAAATTAAAAAAGTATTTTACATACTTTTTTTAATTCAAGAAAAAATAAAAAAAATCGTGTTTATAATATGTTTTGAGATAAAATATCTCTTCAAAAAAAATAAATAACTAATATTTTCATTCACTGCCATATATAATTTCATTAATAACACACAAAGAATAACGTCCAAAAAATACATTTTTTATTTAGTACCTTTGGAACAACTGTGTTTATTTTTGGGTTTCTACTAATACATTCTCACCCAAGATATATTAATTATAAGGTAGTGTTATCAGAACAGCTGATCGTTTTTTGCTACTATGTTCATTTTTCGCCGTGGTGTAGAATTAATGTCAAACTTTGTTTACATTTTGTAAATGTCAAACTTTGTTTTCATTTTGTTAATGTCAAATTTGTGATTAAAGTGAAATTGTGTGATTACGGTATATTTTTGAGTTTTTAATCTTTAAAGGTTTAAAAATAATATTAAAAATGCGGTACTGTAAAATGTGCAGAAAAAAGTGGAGGTAGGTGGGGTAACATTTTTTTATGTTCCAAAAGATAAAAAGTGTATATAAAAAAGAAATTTCAAACAAACTTACGTAGAACTATAAGACGAGAACGAGATTCATCTTACAATATGTTTTCCATTAAAACTTGAGACGTGTTTCTTCACATTCCGTGGTATTACCAACAACAGATACATGAATAATTGGCTCTTTCGGCGGTCTCAATTAATGAGAAGTACAACGCATCATGCGATTCAAGTACATGCTGATCAATAGTCTAGTCCATAGTATAGTCTTTATTGTAGACTAATCTAAACTCTAGTCTAAAGTCTACTCTATAGTCTATAGTGTAGTATATAGTATATTCTATAGTTTTGTCTATAGTCTAGGCTATAGTCTACTCTGTAGTCTAGTTTATAGTCTATTCTAGACTCTATACTATAGTTTAGTCAATAGTTCACACGAAGATGATGCGTTGACAAACTTACTCACCCTGAGCACCAAAACGATACCTAAGACATAGATACCAGAGCACATAGACATCCACCGGCAAACGACTGCCTGATTCTTTATAGGTAATATGATGTTTGTGGAATATTATTTCTACTTTAATTCCATTTGATATTTATAATTTTATATAAATGACAATAATTGGTGACAGCTCATTTGTCGAATTTTTGCTGAAATATTTTGCTTTGTTTGTTTGCTTTCAATCCTTTTGAAAACGTTATTTAAAGACAAAATTTATGCTGTTAAATTCGTTTATGTTTTAAAACCAATAATAATACTACACGAAATTAGTTTTATTTTTAAAAACATCAAACTAATTTACAAACAGATTCAAATTTATAAACATTTTTTGTTTAACAAAAATTCGCTTTGATTTATTTGTCAGCTGTTTTTGACATTTTTCCCTGACAGCCAATTCGCCTTCAAGTGCAGCACAATGTAATTAGAAACGATTTATTTTGCTTCACCCTCGTGTTTTTGTATTAAATGGTGAAGGCGTTATATATTGCTAAGCCACGAGCTATTAATAAAAATTTCGATAAATAAATCTCTAAAAACGGGCCAAGAAACATAGTCACTTCCGAATGGATCGATATCACAAGGAGGCAGACTAAAACTATGCACAGAATTACTGAAGTTCGGATTTGTCGTTGGAGATTTACTACTTTTTGAATCTGATTTGAATTTATCTATTTTTTATACATGGATCCACCACATTGGAATAAGCTGAGTAAGTGGTTTAATATTTAACACTCACTACACTAATATATTAAAAGTCGATTAAAATAAGCCCGATATCAAATTACTACTTAACTACAAAATTTATTAAAACAATCGTGATGATAGTCACATTGACCGAGCGTAGGGTGACTAATATAAAGGTAGAAGAAGAATCAACCGTTTATGTATTTTATTGTTTTATTTTACAGATGTAAATCTGCAAACAAATAACACACAAAAGAAAATGTAAAAACCACTGATTTTTTTAATAAAACATTAACAGAATTTACTTTAGTTTATTGTCCGTAAAATCAAAAAAGAACGTAAAAAATTATTAAGGAGTCGTAATTCAGGTCTAAGTTGGGAAACAACTCTCGCGGTTATTTCTTAAACGCGTTCAGGCTTGTGTTTGTTGCTTGGCTTTCGACAGTTTTACGTCTCGCTCGCACTGGTGGTGTATTATTCACATAGCTCTTCAAAGTTATGTGTTGCCTACATTAGCCTCGTGCTCTCGTTTTACCTCAAGTGAGGTTATGTTTAATTGGCTTAGACCACAGATTAATAAAATATTTGAAACTTTATATTAAAATTATTGAAATTGTTAATGGCGCTTTATACTTTTGGACCAGCCAAGTAAATCTCCCATCCCTTGATTTTTTAAGGGGGCACGGAGTAATTTCAAATTTATCAAAAAAAAAAAAAATTAATTAAAGTTAGTGCAATATATGTATTTGCAAATTTAAACAGTTAAAAAAGAAATTAACTTAAGAAATATGTATGTGTGTTCACGAAGAAAACAAACGAATTCTACCACTTGCTCACAATAGAAATATATTTACATACCTTATTTCGTAGAAATAAATAAATAATAAATATATCTCAGGTGGGCTGTATTAATGAAATGGAGTTGAAGGTGTCAAAAGAGGTCCGGTATTGATATCAAAATTCTAAAAATCAGGTCCGCTATGACCAAATTTTCAATTTTATTAGAGACGAGAAACAACCAAAATATTACCTCGTAGAAGTAGATGTTTTTTATAAGTAATATACACGTAGTGCTTGTGTCGTAGACAAATCAAAAGTGATGTATAAGAAAAAGTATTACAAAAAAAGTAGTTACATCAAATCAAACTTAAAGTGGAGTTATGACCAATATTGGACCAATCCGAAAAAAAATCAGAAGAATAGTATATATGTACACAAATCATATTCAAGTTGAATTTTATCCGTATAACTTTATAATCAAATTAAATATTTTCGTTTAAGTGATTTTCTGAAGTGGACCTTATATGCGAGCTATGAACAATTTTGAACCGAATCGAAAAAATGTATTAAGAGCAATTTATACATATACAGAACATATTCGTGTTGAATTTTATCATGATAGTTTTATTTATCAATAAAATATGACCGTTAAGTAGTTTTCGGAGGTGGGCCTTATATGGGAGCTATGACCAATTGTGGACCGATACAGATCTATGTTGGTATTGTGATTTGTATTCATATTATATTTACATTAAAAAAAATTGTGTTGCTATCGAAATAGTTGAGCGAGATATTAACGATAAATTAATTTACTTTGTATGAGGGCTATGTGAAATGTTACGATTCTTAACATACTCCTAGTAGATATAAATAATGTATGATGAAATTCATCGAATTATCTTTTGTAGTTTCTGAGAAAACTACCAAAGAATTACGAAAAAAACCTTATTTTTTAAAGGTAGTCTAAAGTTTTTACTCATAACTTCTTATGTTGTAAACCGATTACACTTATTTTCAATACCAAACTGTATATAATAAATATTTTGGGTGTATTTCATTTATTTCTATTGATGCGATTTAACGTGAGCTTATTTTAAACAGACAAACGGACATAGCTAAATCGACTCGGAATTCTATAAGAACCCAGAATATATACACTTTGTTTGGTCTCAGATGAATATTTCTTGGTGTTACACACGGAGTTACAAAGTTGATATATTGTAATAAAACCATTTTGTTAATTAAAATATATCTATATTTACTCGGACATTAGTTTTTGCCTTTATAACATAACGTAAACTTGTTCTCAGCAATTGTCGAGAAAATATTGATTTATTTACCAAAAACAACCAACAGAAGATTTATAGCTTACTATTGTGTTGCTTATTTTGTATTCGAAAGTGCTTACAAACTTACACACACTCTGGCTTACTTTACACAGGGTGATGCCGCTTGAAAACGACACACTACCCCACAGAAAATTTTCAGAGTACTCGGAATTGTAACCAATGTTGTGTGTTTTACTTTGTGTTACTTATAATTTGATTTACTTCCCCACAGAAAATTTTCAGAGTACTCGGAATTGTAATCAATGTTGTGTGCTTTACTTTGTGTTACTTATAATTTGATTTACTTGTATATAAAATCTGGATATGAAGTTTAAATTTTTAATAAATTTTTTTCTGCATTACATTTTAATATACGAGTGATTAACATTGTATATGAGAACAGAAAATTATAATATGAAAAAATCAAGTGTGCTGTAATTTAATCAACAAAAAATTTTTCATTTATCGAAAAATATTTTTTGGATCAACATTTTTTCAATGTTCAGATGAATTTTAAGCAAAATTTGTTGCTTAAAATTAGGACCATGATCTAGTAATGATTGGAATGGCCTTATGCTTATGAATGAATTTGTAGAAACATGTATTTGGGTAGCATTTTTTAAAAAAACATACATATTTAGATACTTCTTGATACACATGTATTTTAAATAGAAAGTTGTTGTAGATATTTTTGACATACTTGTGGTCCAGCTAGGAAGGTGCTGTAGAAACAATTTTACTTACTAGGTATATCGGGAAAAATGTAGGAATAGCTACTTTTCCATACACAAGTATATTATTAAAAAAGTATAATCTACACACAATATCGCAAACCAAGTATATCAGTTAGTGTGTCATTTTCAAGCGGCCATACCCTGTGTAAAGTAAGCCAGAGTGCGTGTAAGTTTGTAAGCTCTTTCGAATACAAAATAAGCAACACAATATCAATGTAGTAAGCTATAAATTTTCTGTTGGGTTGTATATAAAATCTGGATTTACGCTTTTTAATAATTTTTTGCATTACATCTTAATATACTTGTGATTAACATTGTATATGAGAACAGAAAAATATAAAAAATTAAGTGTGCTGTAATTTAATCAACAAAAATTTTTTCATTTATCGAAAAATATTTTTTGGATTAACATTTGTTCAATGTTTAGATTGTTGCTTAAAATTAGGATTATCTAGTAATGATTGGAATGGTTTTATACTTATGAATGAATTTGTAGATACATGTATTTGGGTAGCATTTAAAAAAAATACATATTTAGATACTTCTTAATACACATGTATTTTAACTAGAAAGTTATTGTAGATACTTTTTGATACACTTGAGTTCCAGCTAGGAAGGTGCTGTAGAAACAATTTTACTTACTAGGTATATCGGTAAGAATGTAGGAATAGGTACTTTTCTACACACAAGTATATTATAAAAAAATTATAAAAAAGTATCAAAAAATGATTCTGAATCGATCGGTATACTTTAAGGTAGGTATTCAGAATCGATCGGTATACTTTAAGGTGGGTATTCTGAATCGATCGGTATACTTTAATGTGGGTATTGAACCAATATTTTTGTATGTTACAAACATCAGCACAAACGTATAATATTCTTCCCACTATAGTGGTGTAGGGTATAAATACTGGAATTTATCGTATATAGTCCGATATTTAAAATAGTGTGTAAAAGGTAAATTAACAATTTCAGGCACTTGGGAACAATTTACACCAAAAAATTCGAAAGTATAAAAATTATACAATAACCCGTTCTGACCATATAAAGTTTGTATTTTTAGACATATTAGACCGTAAAAAGGATTAGTTTTTAAAACAAAATTTTAGCAGAAACTGAAAAACATCGATATTTTCCCCTTGTAAATGCCCTTGGAAACTTCAGAGCTTTTGCGGCACCTGTTAACGTTATTTCTTTCATCCTTTTTCATCCAAAGAACTATTCTAGGGCAGGACGCACTTGGACATTATTTTTTCCATCATACAAGCTTGATACATAGATTGTTATTGAAGATACCCTTTATTGCTGTAAACATGAATGAATGTAGACATGTATTTGATTATTGAACTAAGTACAATATTTAATTAAATATTCTTTAAAACATCTCACGAACGGTTGAAGCTAAACGGAATATATTTACGCATCATCATGTACATATAAGCTGAATAAAACATAATGCATAAATAAAGATAAAGGTTTAAATTTTTAGATTTGTACATAATTCAAAAATTTCAGAGTAATTTTAATTAAGGTAGAAATTAAATAATTATATTTAGTCTAGTTCAATTCTGTTTTCCATTAACAATTGCCCAGTATGCATTTTCGATTCCTTCATTTTATCATAAGATTTTAATAAATCGTCCATAGTTATAGCTAATAACTCATTATTAGAAACGCAATTTTTTGACATAGCCGGTGATTCAATATTTTGGGCAATAACATTATTTTCATTAAGGCGCATAAACTGTCTCATTCGAAGAACAGATGCATTTCGACACATTTCTCTCAAATCGGATCCAGAAAAGGAATTGGTGATCTTTGCTAGTCGGTTAAAATCGACCGAATCATGAACAATTTCAGAATTTAATATGAGTCGCAAAATTTGTAGCCGTTGATCTGCACCAGGCAGACCAATATGAAATTGTGCTGGCATTCGTCTTAAAATTGCCTTATCTAAATCTTGTGGCCGATTTGTTGCTCCCATTACAATGACTGTCGCTTCGTTATTTGTATTTAAACCATCCCAAAGCATCATAAATTGTGTTTTCATCATAGCTGTTGCTTCATGGTCGTTTGAATTGCGACTCCTTAAAAAGGAGTCAATTTCATCTATAAATACTATGCATGGCTGAATTTTTAATGCAAGCGAAAATACCGCAGATGCAAGCTTTTGCGATTCCCCGTACCATTTGTCAGTCAGAATTGCAACATCTAAGTTTATAAATCGCATTCCAGCTTCTTTTGCTGTCGCCTTAGCAATTAAAGTTTTTCCACAACCAGGTGGTCCATGGAGCAGTACACCTTTTGGTGCTTGCCACAACTTAGACTGATTAAAAAGTCCACGATGACGAACGGGGAGTACTACAGATTCACGCAATTCTTGTACAATACTATCTAACCCAGCAATATCACTCCAACTTACTGAAATATCACTAGGCACAACGATATGTGAAGCAATTATTAATTCATAATCATTAAATTGCTGGGCACTAATTTTAAATTCTCCTTCACCACTTAGCCTAGAAAAAAAATAATGTATTTCATTATATAAAAAAAAATATGTAAACTTGCCGTTTAAGCTGCTCTTCCGCCCTAATTTTTGCTTTCTTTTTGCTTTTACTTGTAGGATCTATCTGGTTCATCATCCATTTTACAGAATAGTATGTTATAACCGAGGCTATAGAAACACGAAGAAGCATTTGAAAAAATTCCCCTCGTGAAATTTGAGAACCATTCAAATTAAAATTGTCCATTATGATATAAAAAAATTAATGGGCAATTACGTCTTGATATTATTTCATTAACGACAATTATACTTTAATATTTAACTAAAAATTATCATCAGAAACAAGATATATTAATTATAAGGTAGTTTCGTTGGCGAATTCAGAAATACTGAGCGAATTCATTTTATTTTTTATCTATGGAGTTTGACATTATGCCTACACTTCAAAGTGCCAGCACACTGTCAAACTACATATAAAAACGGTTAAAAATGCATTTGCAAAACACATTCAGCTGATCTGTTAACACTACCTTATAATTAATATACCTTGCATCAGAAACTAGGGTTCTATAGTTGAAACGACTTTTCGACATTTTTCATTTAGTTAAAAGCCGACTTTTATCATTTTATGAAAAGTCGATTTTTCGAGTCTTTTAATTTAACTTTTAGACTTTTCACGCACATAAAGAAAACAACCCGACGAAAAATAAAACAAAGCGTAACAGCTGTTTTATCAAAATAAAATTTTTTTTGGTATGGTGAGTTATTTTTGTTTAAATGATATAGGACGATCTTGTGCACGATAAAAACCTATATAGAATTTTAAGTTGGAAGTGTAGAAATCGGATGGCATACATTTTTTTCCGGATTTCATCGTTCTAGGGTGTGTACAACAAACTTTTTTTTACAAAAAATGTTACTATAGCCGTATTTATAAAATGATATGTAACTGCTATCGGACGATCTTGTGCACGATAAAACCTATATAGAACTTGAGGTTGGAAGTGTAGAAATCGGATGACATACATTTTTTTCCGGATTTCATCGTTCTAGGGTGTGTACTACAACAAACTTCTTTTACAAAAAATGTTATAATGGCCGTATATATAAAATGATATGTAACTGCTATCGGACGATCTTGTGCACGATAAAAACTTTAAGTTGGAAGTGTAGAAATCGGATGGCATACATTTTTTTCCGGATTTCATCGTTCTAGGGTGTGTACCACAACAACAAACTTTTTTTTTAAATGTTATTATGGCCGTATATATAAAATTATATATATGTAAGTGCTATCGGACGATCTTGTGCACTATAAAAACCTATATGGAACTTTAAGTTGGAAGTGTAGAAATCGGATGGCATACATTTTTTCCTGATTTCATCGTTCTAGGGTGTGTACTACAACAACAAACTTTTTATACCCTACACCACTATAGTGGGGTGGGTATTATACGTTTGTGATTATATTTGTAACATACAAAAATATTGGTCCAATACCCATCTTAAAGTTTACCGATCGATTCAGGATCATTTTTTGAGTCGATTAAGACATGTCCGTCCGTCTGTCCGACTGGCTGTCCATGTAAACCTTGTGCGCAAGGTACAGGCCGCAATTTTCAAGATAATTTGATGAAATTTGGACCAAACATGTTTTTTGGCACAGGGACGAAGCCTATTGAAAATGGTTGAAATTATTTCACCTAGCCCCCATACAACCGTACCTCCCGATTTGAACTTTTTATGCCATAATTACGTTCTATTATCTCTCTAAAAATTGGCACAAATAAGTTTTATATAAGTATAAATGACACTGTAGATTTTCGTAGGTTCGGCCTTTATTTGACCCTAGCCCCCATACAAACCCCCTTCAAAAAATGTCTTAATCGTCTAAAATTGACTTGTAACCATTTGTATCGCAATGAAACTCAACAAAATTAACTGTTATTTAAAAATATATCCTTTTCCCAAAATTTACCGAGGATCGGCCCATATTTGACCTATATTAAGACTCATTTAGAAATTTTTGCTTAATATTTGCTTAAATATTTTGGAATTATGGTAATCAACATATAGAAGGTCAAAGTTAAATTATATTAAAAAGTACCACCAATATTTTTTATGATTTTTTTTGTAAAATGTCTTCTTAAACTTCTTTCAATACAATTAAAATCTGTAAGTCCGATCTACTAAAATACAATTTTTTTGGCCATTAAATGAAGCTGTTTTTTAAGCGTTGTTAAAAAGCACTTTTTAAAAAGTAGTCATAAGTGACAATTTCTCAAAATCTGATTTTTAAATACTTTTAAAATACAGTCGATTTTAAGCCGCCGCCGACATATTTAGTGTCAGTCGCCGCCGCTGTTAATATTTGTCGGCGCAGGGCTCTGCCTATAGTACTGAATTTTTGATGGCTGTCTCACATTGTAGTTTTACATATTGTTACGAGATGTTCAAGTGTTGTATTAGTTTAAACTATGTGTAAGTCGTATAAAATTAGTTGGCGAATATTAAAAACCACTATCCTAACTATTTAAAAGCTACATTTTAATTTGATATTCCAACTTTTTCAGGGCAACATGCGGCACAATAAGATTCATGTCTGCATATCCAAAACATTTCATTAACCCAATTTATAGTAAAAGTCAACAAAATGAAAGCAAAGTAGCTGACAAATATAATAAATTGATTCATGTTCCGACCAAGGCAACCAAAAACGACGAATCCTCATCGATTTATTTTAACGAAATTGTAAGAAAGATGGTTAATTATATTACAAAAAAGGGCAACAAAAAACTTGCAAGAACTATTCTTGAAAATAGTTTTGAGTGCATGAAGCGTACACAGATTGAACGTATTCATTTAGGAAAGCATCAAGGATGTACAACAATTGATCCATATTCTTTAATTGTTCAAGCTATTGAAAACAGTCGACCTCTTATGCAATTGATGGCAATTAAAAGGGGTGGTGTGACCTATTCTGTTCCTGTACCTGTTGCGGAAAAGAGATCGTATTTTCTTGCAATGAAGTGGATTTTGGATGCTGCTAAAGAAAAGGAAAGAAACATACATTTACCGGAAAAGTTAGCTTGGGAAGTTTTAGATGCTGCTTACGGACAGGGAAGAGTTATTAAAAGAAAAAATGATTTACACAAACAATGTGAAATTAATAGGGCTTATGCACATTACAGATGGAGTTAATATGTTAAAATATTCTTTAATAAAGTGGCTAACGGATAGAGACCATATATTTTGTATATTTTTATTACAATTTCTATACCCTACACCACTATAGTGGGGAGGGTATTATACGTTTGTGCTGATGTTTGTAACATACAAAAATATTGCCCCCCTTAAAGTATACCGATCGATTCAGAATCATTTTCTGAGTCGATTAAGACATGTCCGTACTTCCGGCTGGCTGGCTGTCCATGTAAACCTTGTGCGCAAGGTACAGGCCACAATTTTCAAGATAATTTGATGAAATTTGGACCAAGTATGTTGGCACAGAGACGAAGGCTATTGAAAATTGTTGAAATCGGTCCATTATTTCACCTAGCCCCCATACAACCGTACCTCCCGATTTGAACTTTTTATGCCATAATTGCGTCAAATATTCTATTATCTCTCTAAATATTCGCATAAATAAGTTTTACATAAGTATAAATGACACTGCAGATTTTCGTAAGGATCGGCCTTTATTTGATCCTAGCCCCCATACAAACCCCCTTCAAAAAATTTCTTAAACGTCTAAAATTGACTTGTAACCATTTGTATCGCAATGAAACTCAACAAAACTAACTGTTATTTAAAAATATATCCTTTTCCCAAATTTACCGAGGATCGGCCCAATTTGACCTATATAAAGCCTATAGATTTAGGGCCTTATTCATAAGCGAATTTTTGTTTTATAAGGGTTTGTAAATCAAATTTTTTATAGAAATTTTGTTTTGTAAAACTTTTATAGGGTAAATGTTGCTTATGAATAAAGGGATCATATATTTATTTTATTACTGTATAGATTTACTCAGTAGAATTGTTTACAGATAGCCTTTTAGGCTCGGTTATAACGTTCAATAAATAAATAAAATAACTTGTTATGGGGAACAATTTTGCGGTTAGATTTTACACAAAATAATGCATTTATATTTATACTATTTATAGCATGTATGAAACCATATTTTCACCTAAAGTGCAAAACTAAGTATCAAAAAACAAAAATCGACGTTTGTTTGATTGTGATTCACCAGATGATAATACATCCAACGAATATGCGTTTACGATAAGAAACGATTTTAAATAACGTATCATCAAAAACAATATTTTCATAAAATGAAATAACGTATCACAGTAATTTAAGATAAACAAAATGTAAAATAACACATTTAAACAGCGCCTAATCAGAAACTGACCTTAGAATTTATACATCATCAGTTTTTCGATATACACATTATGTTAATAAGTTTGGAAACTCCAGTTTTTGGTCATATTTGAGACGTTATAACAGCGCGAATTTAACTTTATTTACAAATCTGTTATGTCACCTGAAAATCCCATCTTTCTGCTATTTTCTGAAGGGGATCCTATATTGGGATTAAGATATAATATGATCCGATGTTAGTCATAATTTAAGTAAAATATAATTTATCAGTACATAAAACTTACTTGTGTAATGTAGTCAATATATTTTAGACATTTCAAACCATAGAGTAAATACAAAGGAATCTCTGCCGTCACGGACCTAAGCCTGTTTCCAAAAATTTAAGTCGTCTGAATGTATTAATAGAACAACCTATGGTAGTATAAGTATATTCCCCATTCCCACAATTATTTGGAAAATATCGTCCATAGAAGATATTAAAGCAATATTTAATTTTTATCATTTGGAAGAAAATCATCAAAGCAATATTATTTTAATGTCGTAATGTTAAAGGTAAAATCAGATAATGTGATTTTGTATTAATACAAAATATTATTTGCAAATGTTATATAGTCTGAAAAACTAAAACATTTTGGTTTGAAATGTATTAAGTTTAATTAATTTAAAAATTTATTAAAAATTTTTAAATTCTTTTTATTTACAAAATACAATTTATTTGTAGTTATACCCTACACCACTATAGTGGGGAGGGTATTATACGTTTGTGCTGATGTTTGTAACATACAAAAATATTGGTTCAATACCCACCTTAAAGTATACCGATCGATTTAATTTTTTAAACGGATATTTTGTATTGGGCCTAGGGTTAAATAAGGCCCGAGTTACAACAAACTTTAATATACGAAGTTCAAGAACCCTATTCGGAGATTTTAAGGAGATTTTAACAATTTGAAATAGGCTTCGTCCTTTGGTTAAAAGAAAAATATATGACAAAAGTATCTTGAAAATTGCGAACTGTAGCGTGCGCTCAAACGGCCAGACGGACGAACGTAGCTAAATAAACACAGAGACTTAAAGATGGGTGTGGAACCAATGATTTGGGTGTTAGAAACATCAGCTGAAGCAGTTTTGTACCAATTTAGCATAGCATACGTATAAGGTTTACATAAACACAAAGACGGACGAATGGACGGACGGACATAGCTAAATTGATTTAGCTGAGTAATTACTTTATTAGAAGAAAAAATGCCATATATCGTTTTTATATAAATGTTATCTTCTTCTACATATATAAAAGAGAAGCGTTTTACTGACTGACTGATTTATCATCGCTAAGCACAAGAATAATGAAATTTTTACAGTATTAGTTGTCTTTTGAAATATGTAGATCCACTAAGGAGAGATTTTTTTTAAAAGAGCAGATATACGTCTGAACTGAATAACTAATCTATAAAAGGGAAATTTATGCTACTTTTTTTTATCAAATAGTAATTTTTATATTTTCTTTAGTATTGAACATGACTGGTAAGAATACATGACTATTTTTCTACTTCCTACATATCACAGTGGTTCTTTGTGACCACTGAAATAAAGTCTTGTCAATTAATATGATCCAACAGAGCTATCTCAATAGTGAAGTTGGGCGACTTTATTGTCGGGGTTAGAAATAGGATTTTAAAGAATTTGCTCCAAGACCGATCCCCACCACCAACTCCAGCTCCAAGAACTCAACCCATACCAGCTCCACGCCATTCCCTAGCAACAACACCAATTACAACATCCATGACGAAAACGTACCGACTGTCGTTGTGCAGATGATCATGGAAAGCGGAAACCGGATAGCAAGCGCCATATTAAACCCCAGCCTAACAAAGTCCTGAATTGCATCCGTGTTAGTACGAGACACCAGTTTGAAACTCTTCACAATCGACAACGAGGTTTTCGTCAAAGTGTTAATTGGACCAAATCTAGCATCAAACGTTCACATCGACGGGGGCTCACTTATAGCCCAGGATTCTACCCATGGCTGGCTGGTCATGGGATCCTCTACCCAATAAACCCACACACAATGAAGTATTTTACATGCATAATTTACCCTATTACCCTACACCATTTTTATTGAATAAATAAAAATAATTGTTCCTTTCTCTTCACAGGTTGCCAGGCCCGGGAGGATGTTCACATCAGTGAACAATTGAATGTTACCATCCCTGAAGTGCAATAGCACCCACACCAAACTGCAGCCAACTTCATTTTTGTACGAACGTCAGCTGCAGTTTTTGCCTTTTTTACTTACTTCTAATCAACCTGGCTTCACAAAGTATACAGAGATGTCACTTTTGACATTTGAAAAAGTCTAAAATCAGCTTTTGTTTGATTTTGAAATTGTTTGGTGAGAAGAGGTATATAAAATACAGCTAAAAAATCATTGAATTCGTTTTGTGCGAAAGAGAGGGAAATAGCTTTTTGCTCGTGACGTCTCTGTATACCTTGTGCTGGCTTACTACCAACAAGTGTGTGCGCTACAGCGAACAAACAAACAAAACAACAAACCCTACAACAGCAAATCAAATTTTAAAGTTAAATAAATAAATAATAAACTTAAATTATTAAAACTAAAAACTAATGGTTAAACTTAAACCAAGTATTAAAACCCTAAACCTATGCAGAAGTAAAATACTAAAACTTAAATACTAATTAAAAACAAATTTATCACAGTGATAGTACTTACCCTAAAACAAATAAATAAATAAACAAATCTTAAAACCTAAAACTAATATAAAATACTTACCCTAAAATAAATAGATAAATACGTAAATCTAACTTACCCTAAGAATAAATATCGAACAGAATTTATAACCTAAAAAGTGTATTATATACTTACCCTATATACTTACGTTATATACATATATTGAAGTTTAATAAACACATAAGTATTATAACGTTTTATGAAAATATCCCAAGCCTTTCTTATTTACCCTTCCTCCTAATTCCCGCGAAAGTACCCATCTACCCATCTCCCTCTAACCCCTAAATAAACAGTATTAAATATAAGATAAAAATCCTCTTACGGAAATAAATGCAACAATTTGGTAACCAAAAATAGTTTACAAAATCAAAAAAAAAAAAAATAATAATTTAAATAGTTTTTATACCCTACACCACTTTAGTGGGGAGGGTATATTGGGTTTGTGCTGATGTTTATAACATACAAAAATATTCGTCCAATACCCACCTTAAAGTATACCAATCGGCTTAGAATCATTTTCTGAGTCGATTAAGCTATGTCCGTCCGTCCGTCCGTCTGGCTGGCTGTCCATGTAAACCTTGTGCGCAAGGTACAGGTCGCCTTTTTTTAAGATAATTGGATGAAATTTGGCACACACGCTTCTTTTGACCCAAGGACGAAGCCTATTGAAAATGGTAAAAATCGGTCCATTATTTCGACTAGCCCCCGTACAACCGTACCACCCCCCCAATAGGGCCTTAGTTTTATAGAACTTTAAATGACATTACAGATTTTTGTAATGATCGGGCTTTATTTGACCCTATCCCCCATACAAACTCCCCTTCAGAAAATGACTTAAAGGTCAAAATTCACTTACAAACACTAATAACACTTTTAAATTCTACATAAATAATATTGAAGAAGTCTTAACTCCCCCTACCAACATTTTTAAGGATAGGGCCATATTTTGCCCTACTCCCCTTTGAGCCCTCTTAAAAAATCTTTTTTTGCCAAAAAAAAGTAAAAATATTCCGAAATAAAGTTAAAAAAAACAAACCAAATGCTTTATTTTTTTAAATAATCCCTATTTTTAACATACATACTGACTGGTGTAGGGTATCATATGGTCGGCTACGCCCGACTATACATTCATACTTGTTTTATTTATCGCCGATTTCTATTTAACTATTAAAGGGGGTTTTATCTTACAATATTTTGTATTAATATCAGAGTTTCATTGTCTTTAATACAAAATAATATTTGTTTGGTTTATTTTCAATTTCAAAATGATTATGAAGAAAATTATGATGAAAAATAAAAGAAAACCAATTTACAAATTAAAATCCATAAGAAAACAAGTAGGAAAGTATAGTCGGGCATGGCCGACCATATAATACCCTACACCATGAGTATATTTTTAAAATTTTTACTTTTTATAAAATTTTTATTTTTTGTAAGAATTCCGTTTTACGTTCAGATAACCAATAAATAACATGAAACCATTTGGTCCCCAAAAAACATATTTCAAACGACAAAGTTTGACACATTTTATCCAATTGTATTTATAGCTTTTAAACTGACATTTTAATCGGTGTTGTCATAAATTTCAATAGTTAGTTTTTTAAACTATAAAAATGGATTGGTCTCATGAAATCAAAAGTAATCGGTTTTATGTCCGATTTAAAATATAATGCTTTATTGAATAAAAAACTATAACATAACGAATTTTTTTTTTCAAAATTGTAAAATAGGCTAAATAATTAAAAAAAAAAAATAAAAATATATATTTTTTCTAAATAAAGTTTTGAAAAGAAAATTAATAATGTATAAAAACGAAAAAAAAAGGAAAACATGAAAATATGAACTAAAAGAGTAAAATATGCTCTAAAAACTCGAAAATATGCCTTAAATATGCTAAAAAGTCAAATCATGCAAAATTATGCTCTTATGGGTAAAATATGCAAAAATATGCTCTAACAAATCGATGCCAAAATTCTCAAATTGGTCTGAAACGTGTAAATATCTTATCCATGAGTCCATACGACGCACCACAAAAAACATGCATTTGCATATTTTGGTTTCCCTGGTTATGACTATTGTAGAAGCTGATAACATACAACGCTATAACATCGATTGTGAATTGAACAATTTTGTATTTTATTCATAGTACCCATTAAAAGTTCGCTCGTTATAATCTAAATGTTCAGGTGAATGTAAAAATTCTTCAAGTGAAATTTAATGATTCTATCTCTAATCTATCTAATTCTATCTCTATCTCTATGTACGTGTGGAGATGTATTTTGTTTTATTCAGCTGTATATATATAATATATATATAATATTATATATATATATATATATATATAATATAATATAATATATATATATATATATATATATATATATATATATATAATATTATATATATATATATGAATAAAACAAAATACATCTCCACACGTACATGTACATCTTTATCAAATTCACAGTGTTGTTGTTGCTTTTTTAACAAAGCATGAAAAATGTGGCTTTTTTGATGAAATTTTCAGAGGTTGTCTCGGATTTTTGTTCATATCTCCGTTATTTATAGACCGATTTTGCTGATTTTAAATAGCGATATTTTCGAAAGCATGTCTAACTGAATTATTGAAGATTCGGATCTCGCCGATATCTGGGGACCTCTAAAAACTGATTTCAACAGACAGACGGACAGACGGACAGACAGACAATCGACACCGCTATCTATAAGGATCCAGAATATATATACTTTATAGGGTCGGAAAATTACATTATAGCAATTACAAACGGAATGACAAACTTATATATACCCTTCTCACGAAGGTGAAAGGTATACAAATGAAACTGTGTTTGTTTGTATGTTTATATTTTGAACGCTATAGACTACTAAAAGGTTGAACAGATTTGCTTGAAATTTTCACAGTGTATTTCCTGTATGTCCGGAATAGGTAATAGGTTACTTTTTATTTTGAATTTTAAGTGGGCGAGAAGCCACGACCACTTTAAGAAAATATAAAAGTGCCTCCTCAAATTTTGTCGGAGGCACTTAGTGTCAATATGATTATATGAGATAAAAAGTAACTTCAACATCCATGTAAACATGGTAATAAATTGGCGGACTACCCATGAGGGGAGGGAAATAAATTAAATACAAAACTTCGTTTATCTTGGAAACAATTACAGTTAGAATCTTAAATTATTCACGAATAACTTCGACATCCATGTAAACATTTTAGGTAATAAATTGGCGGACTCCCATGAGGGGAGCGGCACCTCCCATATTAATTTAATACAAAAGTTCGTTTTTCTTGAGATAATGTAACAGTTAGAGTCCTAAAATTTTGTCGGAGCCACTTTAGTGTCAATATGATTATTTAGGATAAAATGTGTGGCGTTAGGGGACGTGGCAACTTCAATATAAATATATACAAAAATTCGTTTATATTGGAAACTATTACAGTTATAATCTTATACAATTAAATTCTTAAAATGCACGAAGAACTTTAATATTAAGAGCAACCTTTCATCTGAGGGGTTTGCAGCGCCCATATGAATAAAATAGAAAAAATTCGTATATTTGAGAAACTGTTAGAGATAGAATCATTAAATTTCACTTGAAGAATTTTTACATTCATCTGAACATTTAGATTATAACGAGCGAACTTTTAATGGGTACTATGAATAAAATACAAAATTGTTCAATTCACAATCGATGTTATAGCGTTGTATGTTATCAGCTTCTACAATAGTCATAACCAGGGAAACCAAAATATGCAAATGCATGTTTTTTGTGGTGCGTCGTATGGACTCATGGATAAGATATTTACACGTTTCAGACCAATTTGAGAATTTTGGCATCGATTTGTTAGAGCATATTTTTGCATATTTTACCCATAAGAGCATAATTTTGCATGATTTGACTTTTTAGCATATTTAAGGCATATTTTCGAGTTTTTAGAGCATATTTTACTCTTTTAGTGCATATTTTCATGTTTTCGTTTTTTTTTTTCGTTTTTATACATTATTAACTTTCTTTTCAAAACTTTATTTAGAAAAAATATATTTTTTTTATTTTTTTAATTTTTTAGCCTATTTTACAATTTTGAAAAAAAAAATTCGTTATGTTATAGTTTTTTATTCAATAAAGCATTATATTTTAAATCGGACATAAAACCGATTACTTTTGATTTCATGAGACCAATCCATTTTTATAGTTTAAAAAACTAACTATTGAAATTTATGACAACACCGATAAAAATGTCAGTTTAAAAGCTATAAATACAATTGGATAAAATGTGTCAAACTTTGTCGTTTGAAATATGTTTTTTGGGGACCAAATGGTTTCATGTTATTTATTGGTTATCTGAACGTAAAACGGAATTCTATTACTATGAGATGAAACATTTATAAAAAAATGTTGTAGGATATAGAATATGACATTAAACATTTATTATTTCATTACAATTACAGTCTTTTTGAGCTTTTCAATGTTACAAAATTGTTCAATTCACAATCGATGTTATAGCGTTTTATGTTATCAGCTTCTACAATAGTCATAACAATGTTGTTGGTATTTTCTATGCAAAAGTTCTATACAACTCTTACGACAATTTTTCATATGTTTTTCGAATGTCTTAAGAAAAATCAGTGTTGTCAACTGTTTATTTCAGCATATAAACAAAAAAATTAATTCGATTTTGGCACAAAAAGCGATAATGTGGTAACACATAAATTACAAACAAACAGCTGTTTACCAAAACAAAAATAAAATTTTATTAAATAAAATTTTATTAAAAACTGTTTATCAGTCGTAATTCAGGTCTGAGTTGGGGAACAACTCTCGCGTCATCGCGATTATTTCTTAAACGCGTTCAGGCTTGTGTTTGTTGCCTGGCTTTCGACAGTTTTGCGTCTCGCGTATTACCTCAAGTGAGGTTATGTTTTATTGGTGGAGACCATAGAATACTCAAACGTTTTTAACTGGTGGAGACAATAAAATACTCACAATATAACCTGGTGGAGACCATTTAAACTCAAATATATACTGGTGGAGAGCATTAAAACTCTGGAGCTTTTTTCTGGTGGAGACCCTTAATACTTTTGATGAAATCAAGTCCGGATGCTCCAACTTCTTATATGGAGGTATAGGTCGGTTGGTGGGTTTTCTCTGGACAAACGTGTGATAACCTGGCATATGAGTGCTTGATGCACCGCCATCCTAATTAAAACCCAAAAAAAAAAAAAAAATAAAACTGTTAATTTTTTAGTTTAAAATGTGGAATAATAAAATAATAGAATTTTAAATAAAAAGAAATTAATTTGTTTTTTTTTTTTTTGCTCGTTTATTTAGTTTTTTTATTTTTTTTTTTGACATTGTTTGTTTTGATTGTTTTGTGAACATAAACTTATGACTTGCTACAAAAATCTGTTCACAATCACTCTTACTATACTTTTGTAGATACTGTTTTTTAGGGGTTAGAGGGAGATGGGTAGATGGGTACTTACGAGGGAATTAGGAGGAAGGGTAAATAAGAAAGGCTTGGGATATTTTCATAAAACGTTATAATACTTATGTGTTTATTAAACTTCAATATATGTATATAACGTAAGTAAGTATATAGGGTAAGTATATAATACACTTTTTAGGTTATAAATTCTGTTCGATATTTATTCTTAGGGTAAGTTAGATTTACGTATTTATCTATTTATTTTAGGGTAAGTATTTTATATTAGTTTTAGGTTTTAAGATTTGTTTATTTATTTATTTATTTGTTTTAGGGTAAGTACTATCACTGTGATAAATTTGTTTTTAATTAGTATTTATGTTTTAGTATTTTACTTTTGCATAGGTTTAGGGTTTTAATACTTGGTTTAAGTTTTACCACTAGTTTTAGTTTTAATAATTTAAGTTTATTATTTATTTGTTTAACTTTAAAATTTGATTTGCTGTTGTAGGGTTTGTTGTTTTGTTCGCTGTAGCGCACACACTTGTTGGTAGTAAGCCAGGTTGATTAGAAGTAAGTAAAAAGGCAAAAACTGCAGCTGACGTTCGTATAAAAATGAAGTTGGCTGCAGTTTGGTGTGGGTGCTATTGGACTTCAGGGATGGTAACGTTCAATTGTTCACTGATGTGAACATCCTCCCGGGCCTGCAACCTGTGAAGAAAAAAAGACAATTATTTTTATTTATTCAATAAAAAAGGTGTAGGGTAATAGGGTAAATTATGTATGTAAAATACTTTATTGTGTGGGTGTTTATTGGGTAGATGATCCCATGTCCAGCCAACCAAGGGTGGAATCCTGGGCTATAAGTGATCCCCCGTCAATGTGAATCACATTTGGTTGTAGGATGCTTGTGTAAAGGTCTCCACCAATTTCCATGGAGACTGGGTTGTTGGAGTAAAACTCCGGGTCAGCCAGCGATATGCGACACAATTTACTTTTAATTGTTTCGTCCATGGGGCTTGGATATGGGGTTTTTGGCAGATCCTTAACCACCTCCATGCAAACCTCGTATCGGAGGCTTGAGGAATAATTTGGTGCAATTAGCACCTTCACAAACACCTCTTTGTCTATTTTGAAGGGAGCTAGGGAACTTTCACTAACAAAGACGGCTGCTATTCTAGACTTAGTCAAGCAAGGATTTAGTATTGCCCTTGCCCGCAGACTTCCTACCTGCACAACTGCTGTAGGAACAAACGTTTTCATCATCGACGTTGTTACCGGTGTTGTAACTTTCACGATGTCTAATGATCGTCTTGGAGCTGGTGTGGGTGGAGTTCTTGGTGCCGGAGTTGGTGGAGGGGATTGGTCCTGGGTTAAATTCTTTAAAATCCTATTTGGACCATGCAGGGTGGAGTGGTGTTTACCACCACATTGTTGGCAACGAGCCTTACTCATGCAACCGCCAATGAGATGGTTCCTCGCCAAACAATTGACGCAGTAGTGCAATTTAACTGCGGTTTTGTACTTCTCCGCCAAGTTCATCTTTTGGAACTTTCGACAATTTGTCAAGCTGTGATCGGCTTGACAAATACCTCAACCAAAATGGCGTTTTGGTTGACGTTTATCATTTTTGCGGTTGGGTTTGGGCCGAGATCCATTGCGGCTGGAACGGTTGGAACGTCCTTTACGATTGTTGTTGTTGTTGGGTGCCATATTCTGTATAAAAGAAATTATGTGTGAATGAATGAAGTGTAATGAATGTGTTAGTGGGTTAGGGTGAAGGGTTAAACGATTCATAATAAATTTGGGTTAGTTAGGGTGGTTAGTTGAGCTAGTTAGTGATGATATTGTTATTTTGGGTTAGGGTTTGAGTAAATAGTATTAGAGTAGAGTATTAGACTAATTAGCGGGTAAAACAACAATTTTAGTGATTGGTCGTGTTAGAGTTCCAGTTGAAGTTTGTAAATCAACTACTCTACTTCTACCATCAGAACCAGGGTATGTTTTAGTCACACGTCCAAGTAACCATTCATTGGGTGCTAAATTGTCTTGTCTAATTACTACAATATCACCTATTTCAACTTCTCGGGTAGGGTTTTTCCACTTATATCTTTTATGGAGCTCTTTAAGATATTCATCTTTCCATCTTTTACAAAAGTTTTGATGTTGTATCTTTAATTTTTGCCATTTGTTAGCCAGGGTTATATTATCACTGCTTGTGTCGGGTCTGCAGGGGTAAGTATGGGTGAGCCAATTAAAAAGTGTCCAGGGTTAACGGGTTAAGATCCTGAGGGTTTTCACTTGACGGGCTTAAGGGTCTCGAGTTTAGGCATCCTTCTATTCTGGCAAGGAGTGTAGCTAGCTCTTCAAATGTATATTTTAGGGTATTTATTTTCTTTAAATGAGCTTTAAAGCTTTTAACTCCTGCCTCCCATAAACCGCCCATGTGTGGTGCACCTGGGGGTATAAAATGCCACGTCAAATTCTGAAAACTGCTAGTGGACGTAACAGATCCTTTTAGCTGTTTAATAAATTCCTGTCGCTCCTTTTTCAATAACTTGCTAGCACCTATGAAATTTGTTCCATTGTCAGAGTAAATGGCGACAGGGCATCCCCGCCTCGAAAAAAATCGAGCGAAGGCTGCCATAAAGGCTTGGGTAGACAAATCAGATGTTGGCTCCAAGTGGATGGCCTTTGTTGCAAAGCAAACAAAAACACAAACGTAACCTTTCGTTATTTTACAAGTTCTGCCACTTTATGCTTTGACGTCAAATGGTCCTGCAAAATCAACGTCAACATTTATAAAAGCTTTATCTATTTGGGTTCTTTCTGGTGGCAACGCCGCCATAAATTGGGTTGCCTGTCTATTCCTATATCTTATGCAGGGAGAGCATTTTTTAATAACACTACTAATCAGATTCTTAAGTTTGGGAATCCAATATCCTGATCGGATTATTCTCAACATAACTTGATTTCCACCATGCAGGGTTACCAGGTGGACGTGTTGTACTAGTAATTTAACAAATGCACTTTTATAGAGTACTAATATAGGATGTCTTTCGGAATATGACAAACTGTTGGAATTTGCTAGTCTACCATATGCACGCATTATCTTTGCAGAATCTAAAAATGGCATTCGGGTAAGCAGGCCACTTTTGTTGGGTACAGGGTATTTTCTCTTCAAACAGTTATATTCGTTGTTGAAATATTCTGTCTGACAAAGAATAATAAGTCTATCACGGGTAGATTTGATCTCTGACGCATCAAGTTCAATACATGGGTGGGTAGTTAATAAACGTAGTCTATCATTGACTAGTTGTGGGTTATTTCGATCAAGAATAACTCTATCATTTCGAATTGTATTTCTTCGGGTATATGATGCGCGATCACAAAATCGATAGACATATGTCATTACTCTTAGAGCTTTTGACAATTTCGAAAATCTTGATAATATATCTGGGTTTTCAGTATTCGTATTTAAGGTAGGGTGGGTATTAACTGTCGTAGCAAACGACTGACTAACTTTAGCTTCAGCTTGAGTAATGAAGTGTTTATTTGTTGTTGGCCACTTCGAAGCGACTTCTTTCAACCACGATGGTCCATTCCACCATAAAGTGTCATCTTTTAACTCATCAGCATTACATCCTCGGCTAGCAACATCGGCAGGATTATCGTGCGAAGCAACATGATTCCAATTTTCAACACCGACAGTCTGGATTATTGTAGAAACTCGGTTTGCTACAAATGTGTTCCACGAGTTAGGGTGTTTACTAAGCCAGGCCAAAACTATAGATGAGTCGGTCCAGAAATACGTCTGATGTAAGGGTAGGTTGAGTTGGGTGAGTAAATTATGTGTCATATTTGCCAACAACACTGCACCACAAAGTTCAAGTTTTGGTAACGAGTTTTCTTTGATTGGCGCAACTCTCGTCTTAGCAAAGAGTAGGGTTACGGAATTAGGTCCGTTTATGGGTGTTACTCGTGCATACAGACATGCAGAGTATGCTTTTTCAGAAGCATCTGAAAAACCATGAAACTCAATTTTTGCTGAAGGTGAAAAGTTAATCCATCTTGGAATACGAATTCTATTAATATTATCGTAGAACTGCAAAAACTTTTGCCATTTTATAAGGGTGAGTGGGTTAAGACATTCATACCAAGCTGTATTATCTTGCCAAATTTGCTGCATAATAATCTTGGCAGATATAACAATTGGCGCTAACCAACCAGCTGGGTCAAAAGGGCGAGAAATGTCTGATAACACAGTTCGCTTTGTGTATGCTGATTTTCTTTCAATTAAGGGTACATTAAAGAAAAACGTATCTTCTTTAGCATTCCATCGGATTCCTAACGTTTTAGCATTATTTGATTTGGGTTCTTCAGGTAATTTGTGCAATAATTCCTTTGTATTGGAAATCCACTTTCTTAAAGGAAAACCAGCAGAGTCTAGAGCCGAGATCAATTGGGTTTGAGCTTTTTGAGCTTCTTCAATTGTATGACCTCCGGCTAAGACATCATCAACATACATGTTGTTTCGCAATATTTGCGAAGCCATAGGGTGAGTATTTTGAATGTCATCGGCTAATTTGTGTAGGGTTCTAATAGCCAATAATAATGGGTGTTTGAAGGAGTGTTTGGGTTATATTTAATTGGTTTCATATGACCTAAATCGATATACTCTTGTAGCACGTTATCATATTCCATTTTAAGCTCTGGCTTTTTCATTAAACTTTTCTCGTTACGTAGAAATTGAGCCATAGCAACGTGTCTAGAGTTTCCTAACTCAACAGGAGGGTATATAAATGGTAAATTTACCTGATAACGGCCATTTGGTAATCGAAGGGTAGTGGTCTTGAAAGTTTCTTCACATAAAGAACTTTCTTCTGAAACTTTGGGTTGGGTGGGTACATCTTCAATTTCCCAGAACTTGGTCAAAACTTTATCAAGCGTGACTGAACTGAAGTAAGAAACTAAGGGTTGGGTATTTTGTGAATTCTGAACGGGTCCTGTTAAAATCCAGCCAAACTCAGTTTCCTGAGCTATAAGGGTATTAAGTAAGTCTTTTTTGACTCCTTGATGTGTCTTTTTTGACACATCAAGATTCGTCCATGGCGGCATTTCGGCGCTATCATTGAGAGTTTTTTCAAACTCTCTTCGGGTTTCTTTGGGTAATTTTGATAAGCAAAGATATACAAAGATAGGATCCCAATTATCCGTATCAATGTCTAATGAATTTAAATTAGCAATACAACAATTAATCTTTCTCTGAAGCTTTCTTATAGATGCACTGCACATGGTGCTTACTGTGGGTAAATTAAAAAGTGTTTTTAATTGCGCATTGATTTGCATTCGTCTATTTTCAAATTGAGAGACGAGTTGGGTCCACGCAATGAGAAAGCCATCATTAGTTAGGGGTGCGTTGTCAACGATTTCTTTGGCTTCGCCGCTTGTTTTTTACTTAAGATAGAAGAGTTTTTCAACTCCACTTAAGCGTGTGTTGTTACCATAAATGGCCTTAAAAAGATCCCGGAAAGAAGACCAAGATTTAAAATCTCCATGAAATGTAGGCATATCGCATGGGGGTACATTGAAGGCTACAGAACTGCTGGGTTGTGGGGGTTCGGGTAATGATGGTCGGGTTTCGTTTGCTTTCGTGATCTCCTCAATCGATTCGTCGAGCGAGATCATGCTTGACCTATTAAAACCTTTACAAGATCTAACTAGTCTAACGACTTCACTTAAATTTATTGCTTCAGCCTTCTTCGGGTCAAGAATATCTGCCGATTCTCTAACTTGGGTGAATTTACGGTCAATTTTAGCCCATAATTCACTTAATTCCCGTTTTTGGAATTTAAGAGCGGGTAGAGATTGGAAATTTTCCGGGGTAGCGCGATAATCCTCATCAAATGATTTTAAATCTGTTTGGATATATCTTAATAAATCGGCGACAACTGATTCTAAAGTAGACATATTGGGTAATTTATTCAAAAAAATCTACAAAAAAAATTTGTAACAGCAAACTTAAAACACAATTCGGGTGGTAATATTAGCTTAATCAAGCAATATATAAAAATATTTTCAAAAAAGCTTTTAATAGGGTGGGTGGGTGAGTGGGTTTTGAAGAGAAAATATTTTTGTATTATATTGCTTGACAAATAAAACTAATATAATACAAAACAAGTAAGAGTGTTATATTCGGCTATGCCGAATCTTTTATACCCACCATCAAATCACTGTTATATAAATAAACTTTGATATTTTGAATATTTTATTATTATATATCGATATTAATGAGAACATCAGGGTAATATTTGAAAGAGGTCCATTAATGGGGGTTTTACTATTGACAGTGCTAATTTTTATAGCGAGTAGGGGTATTTATACATACATACATACATACATACATACATACATACATACATACACATACATACATACATACATACATACATACATACATACATAATACATACATACATACATACATACATACATACATACATACATATATACATACATACATACATACATACATACATACATACATACATACATGGACCAATTCTCATAAAAGTCTGTAGGAAGATTTCAGTTCGTTATTTGTTTAAAATTTCATCGATCTACTTGTATTTTGAAGCCATTAAGGAGCATTAGTAATAAAATATGGTAGTGAGATTTTATGTCGAGTTGCATTGCGGTATTCGTATTTTTCGCGTCATTTCTGGGGCGGAATTTATATGGGGGACTGATTCTCATAAAAATTGATAGAGATATTTCGGTTCCTATAAAAGGGATAGAGATATTAGCTTACACGAAACTAGTTTATGTCGAATTTCATAAATCTACTAGTATTTTTAAGCCAGTACTGAGCTTTAAAGACATTTCCTGAAGGGGCCTTATATGGGGGTAGCGTCAATTATAGACCGATCTCCGTAAAATTTTGTAGAACGATCTTAGTTCCTACAGGTTTATATCGAATTTCATCGATTTATTCGTTTTTTATTGCTTTCCTCGTTTTTTTGATGGGGACATTATATGGGGGTAGGTCAATTAAGGCTCGATCCACATAAAATTAAGAGATTTTGACTGGCAAGAAACTTAATTGAGTCGAATTTTATTACTATACTCGTAGCCAGTATTTTAAGCCTTAATAGGTAAAGTATTTTCTGATAGGGACCTTATGTTGGGGTTAGGGTCAATTAAGGCCTGTTCCACATAAAATTTGGTGGAAAGGTTTTGGTTCCTAAGATACATACTTATGTCAAATTTCTTCGCTATATTAGTATTTTTACGCCCATAATTAACGTTAAAGTCGTTTTCTGAAGGGGGCCTTATATGGGGGGAAGGGTCAATTGTGAATCGATCCACATAAAATTTGGTAAATTTTGACTTATATAAATCTTACTTCTGTGTAATTTCATTGCATTAATCCGATTTTTAAGCCAGTAATGAGCATAAAAAAAATTTTATGGGGGGACTTCTTATGGGGGGTAGGGTCAACTATGGACCAATCCACATAAAATTTGGTAGAGAGATATTGCCTAGTATAAAACTTATTTCTGGGAAATTTGGTAAAGAAATTTTGACTAGTATAAAACTTACTTCTGTTAAATTTCATCGCTTTAGTCGTATTTTTAAGCAAGTAATGAGCGTTATAGTAATTTTATAGAAGGTCTTTATATGAGGGGTAGGGTCAATTATGGACCGATCCACATACAATTTCATAAAGATTTTTGGCTTATATCAAATTTCATCGCTATATTCATTTGTTTAAGCCAGTAATGAGCGTTTAAGTCATTTTTGAAGGTTACCTTATATGGGGGGTAGGGTCAATTATGGACCGATCCACATAAAATTTCATAGATAGGTTTTGGATAGTAAGAAATTTACTTATGTGAAATTTCATCGCTATACTTGTATTTTTAAGCGAGTAATGAGCGTTAAAGTAATTTTCTGAAGGGAACGTTATATGGGGGGTAGGGTCAATTATGGACCGATATACATAAAATTTGGTTGAGAGATATTGGCTTGCATAAAACTTATGTATGTCGAATTTCATCGCTATATTCCCATTTTTAAGCCAGTAATGAGCGTTAAAGTCATTTTCTGAAGGGGACCTTATATGGGGGGTAGGGTCAATTATGGACCGATCCACATAAAATTTCATAGAGAGGTTTTGGCTAGTAAAAAACTTACTTATGTCAAATTTCATCGCTATACTTGTATTTTTAAGAGAGTAATGAGCGTTAAAGTCATTTTCTGAAGGGGACGTTATATGATTGAAAGATATTGACTTGCATGAAACTTATGTGTGTCAAATTTCATCGCTATATTCCCATTTTTAAGCCAGTAATCAGCTATTTAGTCATTTTCTAAAGGGGACCTTATATGGGGGGTAGGGCCAATTATGGTCCTATGTCCGCCATAATGCAGAAATATTTTTCAGACGTCAAAAAACTGACCTATGCGAAATTTTATGGTATTTGCTTCATAAACAACGAATTTGTGAATATTTGAAGCTATTTATACAATATTCCGGGGGGTACAGTTGTATGGAGGCTATGTGAAATCGTTGACCGATTTTGCCCATTTTCAATACCAAACATTTCTGATCAATAAAATATATTTTGGGAAAATTTCATCTCAATATCTCTTATTTTGTGGACGCTATCGTGCCAACAACAGACAGACGGACAGACGGACGGACATGGCTAGATCGTCTTAGAATCTTACGAGGTCCCAGAATATATATACTTTATGGGGTCTTAAACCAATATTTCGATGTGTTACACACGGAATGACAAAATCAATATACCCCCCATCTTTTTTGATGGTGGGTATAAAAATGGAAATTTAAATTTTATTAGTAAGTTGTAAAAAATACACTTACCTTGTTTGCTGGGGGTAGGGTACAAACCTTCACAAGAGATAAACCAAAAAAAATCTCTTGTGTTGTCGATTCTTCTTTACACCTTCTTCCCGCTATGATATGTGTTGATCTTGTGTGTAGTGTTGCTGTTGTAATATGTAAGCTGGGTCTGGTATGTATGTTTAAGCGTGTGTATATGTTTTGTGTGTGTTTTATTTCTTGTTTATTTTTGTGTATTAATGTTTTTTAATATTTTTAAAAATATGTACAGTGTGTGTTATATATGTAATTTTTTTGATATTTTAATTGTTATATTGTTATTTTTGTTTTAATAAATTTTGCGTATATATTTATAAATAATTATTTGTTAATTTAAATGTAATTTGTGTATGTTTTTTTGTGTAGTTTTTTATTTTATTAACAATTTTTAATATATTTTAAAAAACGGTATGTGGGTATTTATAAATGAAAAAAAACTATTTTGTGTTTCACTGTATTTTTTGTTAATAATATTTGTTTTTATTTTTAATGTATTTTTTTTTGTTTTCACTGTTTTTATGTGGAAACTGTGTTTTTGTGTTCTATGTTTATTTTAAATTTGTTTAAATTTTATTTTCGTTATCTTTTGTAACTTTTTGTTTATTTGTACAATTTATTGTTTTTTTTCAATTTTTTTACGCAATTTAATTTAGTTTATATTATTTATATTCTTTGGTTTGTAGGGTATATTTTAATTTTTTATTTAAGGGTGGGTTTTTTATTTTCTAATTTTTCACATACACTTTTAGCTTACTTTCAACACTTCACTTTCTTCACACTTTTTATTTTTTAAGCATACTTTCTTTTCAGCTTTATTTTTGTGGACTGTATTTTTTATCAATATAGCCGTTTCTTTTTTAAAGGCTCGATTGGACCAATGTTTATTTTGGGGTTAGAGGGAGATGGGTAGATGGGTACTTACGCGGGAATTAGGAGGAAGGGTAAATAAGAAAGGCTTGGGATATTTTCATAAAACGTTATAATACTTATGTGTTTATTAAACTTCAATATATGTATATAACGTAAGTATATAGGGTAAGTATATAATACACTTTTTAGGTTATAAATTCTGTTCGATATTTATTCTTAGGGTTAGATTTACGTATTTATCTATTTATTTTAGGGTAAGTATTTTATATTAGTTTTAGGTTTTAAGATTTGTTTATTTATTTATTTGTTTTAGGGTAAGTACTATCAAATAAATTTGTTTTTAATTAGTATTTAAGTTTTAGTATTTTACTTTTGCATAGGTTTAGGGTTTTAATACTTGGTTTAAGTTTTACCACTAGTTTTTAGTTTTAATAATTTAAGTTCATTATTTATTTATTTAACTTTAAAATTTGATTTGCTGTTGTAGGGTTTGTTGTTTTGTTTGTTTGTTTGTTCGCTGTAGCGCACACACTTGTTGGTAGTAGGCCAGGTTGATTAGAAGTAAGTAAAAAAGGCAAAAACTGCAGCTGACGTTCGTACAAAAATGAAGTTGGCTGCAGTTTGGTGTGGGTGCTATTGGACTTCAGGGATGGTAACATTCAATTGTTCACTGATGTGAACAAATACAATTGTTATGCTTTTAAAAATGTAAGTTTATCCTTATTTTAAGAATACACAAATAATAATAATGTTTTAGTTTTCAGAGTCCTTGAAAGAATTAAATAAAAATTACTGTGGACAAAAGAAAATTCTGCTGAAAAACGTTAATTTTACAAATTTATATTGATACAATAGTTATGCTTTTATAAATGTAAGTTTATCTTTATTTTAAGAATACAAAAATGATAATAATGATGTTTTGGTATTCAGAGTCCTTGAAAGAATTAAATACTAAAAGAAAATTACTGTGGACAAAAAGAAAATTGTGCTGAAAAACCTTAATTTTGCAAATTTATATTGATATATTTTCTATAACTTTTGTAATTTTTTGTTTTGTTGCTAACTATAACAGCGCCGTATCTCCTTTATATCTTCCAGACGATTATCTTAAGGTAACTTTTTTATCTTCTTGGAAGTATCGCCGTGGCCGCACAATCTCTCCCGAAGGACGTATCTTCAGAAATACGAATATGATAGTTGCCGCAATAAATTTTTTCTTCTAAGGGCGAGTTTTTCTGATAAAGATGATCTTTATTCTTTGGTTAAACCTGGTTTAATATATGTTTCGTGTTTTTCAGTTATCAGTAAAGTTACATATTATCATAGTTTAACTGAGTGTAATTGGCCAATTAAACTCAAGTTATGAGTGAGAAAACACAATTAAAAACAAGTAAGAGTGTTATATTCGGCTATGCCGAATCTTTTATACCCACCATCAAATCACTGTTATATAAATGAACTTTGATATTTTGAATATTTTATTATTATATATCGATATTAATGAGAACATCAGGGTAATATTTGAAAGAGGTCCATTAATGGGGGTTTTACTATTGACAGTGCTAATTTTTATAGCGAGTAGGGGTATTTATACATACATACATACATACATACATACATACATACATAAATACATACATACATACATATATACATACATACATACATACATACATCATACATACATACATACATACATACATACATATATGGACCAATTCTCATAAAAGTCTGTAGGAAGATTTCAGTTCGTTATTTGTTTAAAATTTCATCGATCTACTTGTATTTTGAAGCCATTAAGCAGCATTAGTAATAAAATATGGTAGTGAGATTTTATGTCGAGTTGCATTGCGGTATTCGTATTTTTCGCGTCATTTCTGGGGCGGAATTTATATGGGGGACTGATTCTCATAAAAATTGATAGAGAGATTTCGGTTCCTATAAAAGGGATAGAGATATTAGCTTACACGAAACTAGTTTATGTCGAATTTCATAAATCTACTAGTATTTTTAAGCCAGTACTGAGCTTTAAAGACATTTCCTGAAGGGGCCTTATATGGGGGTAGCGTCAATTATAGACCGATCTCCGTAAAATTTTGTAGAACGATCTTAGTTCCTACAGGTTTATATCGAATTTCATCGATTTATTCGTTTTTTATTGCTTTCCTCGTTTTTTTGATGGGGACATTATATGGGGGTAGGTCAATTAAGGCTCGATCCACATAAAATTAAGAGTTTTTGACTGGCAAGAAACTTAATTATGGGGGGTAGGGTCAACTATGGACCAATCCACATAAAATTTGGTAGAGAGATATTGCCTAGTATAAAACTTATTTCTGGGAAATTTGGTAAAGAAATTTTGACTAGTATAAAACTTACTTCTGTTAAATTTCATCGCTTTAGTCTATTTTTAAGCAAGTAATGAGCGTTATAGTAATTTTATAGAAGGTCTTTATATGAGGGGTAGGGTCAATTATGGACCGATCCACATACAATTTCATAAAGATTTTTGGCTTATATCAAATTTCATCGCTATATTCGTTTGTTTAAGCCAGTAATGAGCGTTTAAGTCATTTTTGAAGGGGACCTTATATGGGGGGTAGGGTCAATTATGGACCGATCCACATAAAATTTCATAGATAGGTTTTGGATAGTAAGAAATTTACTTATGTGAAATTTCATCGCTATACTTGTATTTTTAAGCGAGTAATGAGCGTTAAAGTAATTTTCTGAAGGGAACGTTATATGGGGGAAGGGTCAATTATGGACCGATATACATAAAATTTGGTTGAGAGATATTGGCTTGCATAAAACTTATGTATGTCGAATTTCATCGCTATATTCCCATTTTTAAGCCAGTAATGAGCGTTAAAGTCATTTTCTGAAGGGGACCTTATATGGGGGGTAGGGTCAATTATGGACCGATCCACATAAAATTTCATAGAGAGGTTTTGGCTAGTAAAAAACTTACTTATGTCAAATTTCATCGCTATACTTGTATTTTTAAGAGAGTAATGAGCGTTAAAGTCATTTTCTGAAGGGGACGTTATATGGGGGGTAGGGTCAATTATGGACCGATATACATAAAATTTGGTTGAAAGATATTGACTTGCATGAAACTTATGTGTGTCAAATTTCATCGCTATATTCCCATTTTTAAGCCAGTAATCAGCTATTTAGTCATTTTCTAAAGGGGACCTTATATGGGGGGTAGGGCCAATTATGGTCCTATGTCCGCCATAATGCAGAAATATTTTTCAGACGTCAAAAAACTGACCTATGCGAAATTTTATGGTATTTGCTTCATAAACAACGAATTTGTGAATATTTGAAGCTATTTATACAATATTCCGGGGGGTACAGTTGTATGGAGGCTATGTGAAATCGTTGACCGATTTTGCCCATTTTCAATACCAAACATTTCTGATCAATAAAATATATTTTGGGAAAATTTCATCTCAATATCTCTTATTTTGTGGACGCTATCGTGCCAACAACAGACAGACGGACAGACGGACGGACATGGCTAGATCGTCTTAGAATCTTACGAGGTCCCAGAATATATATACTTTATGGGGTCTTAAACCAATATTTCGATGTGTTACACACGGAATGACAAAATCAATATACCCCCATCTTTTTTGATGGTGGGTATAAAAACTTACAATTAATTTCGATGACGACGTTTCAATATAAATTAATCCAATGCTGCTGTCGTAAAAAGGCCTTTTTGGACTGCATCTGGAGTATCGTCTGTATATAAATTATTTTGATGTCGTTGATGGGAATTGTAAATTATTTCACACTTATACCCTTATAATATAAAATTTAATTATAACACCTGATTACTCTTATTAATATTTTCGTTTACACTGATCTACTATTGTTTTTTTATTTAAGAAAAAAAAATTTACTTAATTATTTGGGCAAATTGATAAAACTTAAAAAAATTGCGGACGGACAATGATTTGCAACATATTAATACTAATAATAATTAATTCTGCAATAAGCAAGAAATAAATAAGAGAGAGATAGATAGATAGATAGATAGATAGATAGATAGATAGATAGATAGATAGATAGATAGATAGATAGATAGATAGATATATAGATAGATATTTCAGAAGAAAGATTGATATGAATTAAAAGAATAAGTAGACAAATTAATGATAATTATAAAATTGAGAATTAAAGTTGAATGGATAAGAAAATGTTAATTTATGAATGAATTTGAAATTATTAATGAACTTTAATTTGAACTATGAATCAAGTGTTTAAATAAACTATAAATACAGGTCTGGTAGGAATATTAAGTACATTGGTTATAATAAGTACTTTGGCCAATGACTTTGGTTTTTGTATGTGCAATGATGAATTACTTAATATTTTTTTTTATGATCTTATAATAAATTTATACAAATGCGAAAATTGATAAGTTAATTTATACAGTTTCAATCAAGTTATAGTGTCATGAATGGACAAAAGTCGCAGTTGCACATGAACTGAAAATTAATTTACCAAAAATAAAGCCTATGTCACTTTTGAACCCTTTTAATTAAACAAATTTATAAATTCTCACCGATTAGTGTTCTCCACAACTGCCAATGAATTAAAAATATTTGTGTTGATCAATAAATTAACTTTGCAATATATTAATTTTTCAATCAATTTAATCACTATGGCTGTTTTTTTCAGAAAAGAACGGATATGAGTGAAACAACGTGATTTTGAAATATGAATTTAAAAATTATCAAGTAATCATTAATAAAAAAGTAATTGATTGGTTATCGATTAGAGGTTACCATGTTTTCACGACAATAACAGTGTTGGGTGTAGTTAAGGAAAAAGGGGATTTAACAGCATTCAAAATTAGGTATAGATAAATTATTAAAGTAGTAAAATCGTTACAAACCTGCTTCGCTTATAGGAAACACCGAGGAGCGAACAGGAAGATTTTATAGACTTTAAGCTGAAACTTAGCGTTCAAAGTGTGGTACGACCCACGAAGCCGGGCAGTTATGGGCGAATATCTGATGCATGATATGTTCCAGTTCTTTTGCAATTCATATCGTCTAACACATATAAGCTATTTCCTAGTTTCTTAATCACCCTGCATTTCACAAATTTCGGTAAAAATTTCGAATTTATCGCCGTTATAGCATTACTTTGAGAATAATTTCTTCTAAAAACCACCCTTCCTGGTTCATAACTAATATTTCGTGAACGTAAATTATAGTGTTTTGCTGACTTATCATGAGCCTTTTTGGTATTTACTAATATTTTGGTTCTTATTTTATTCAATCTGTCAGCGTTACATTGAATGTTAACACCATCATCTCGTAGACAACCTAATTTTTTCAATACCTTATAGGAAGAGCCGTGTTGGACCATGTTCTTACCGAACAGAGCATAATAAGGCGAGCATCCTATTGATGTATGGTAATCGCTTCGTAAAGCACACATAATATTAGGTAGTTCATGATCCCAGTTCCTATGATTCGCTTCATTTCTCAAAAAATTAGGAATTTTAGAAACTATTTCTCTATTGCAGCGCTCAGAGGCATTTGTCTGAGGTGAATATAGTACAGTTAAAATGTGCTGTATACCAAACTTTTGCAGCAATTCGTTGATATCTTTTGACACAAACTGCCTTCCGTTTTCGGTGTGTATAAATTGAGGTACACTATATGTAGGAAAAAATTCATTTTTGAAGAAATTTATTACGCTTTGTGAAGTAGCTGCGCGAAGTGGCTTTAAAAATAAAAATTTGGTCATATGATCAAGGGCAATGAAAATACTTGTGTTCTGATATTTTGACCTAGCATATGGCCCAAGAAAATCGCAGTAGATTCTTTGAAATGGTCTAGAAGTAACAAACGCATTACCCATCGGTGGTTTTAATGATATATTGGGTGACTTTATGGTCTTGCATACATCACAATTATCAATATATAATTTCACGTCTTTTGCCATTGAAGGCCAATAAAACATTTGACGTACACGTTGGATTGTTTTTGTATAGCCACCATGGCATGAGTCAATATTATGACATTTTTCTTTCATTTCTAATTGGCCAAACGTTGAGGCAGCCAAAGCCTCCAAAGCGAATCTTCTTCGTCTTCTACACCATTTCTAAACTTGACACGCTTATAAATTTTGTTATCGTTAACAACAATGTCGGGTAAAGAACTCTGGTTACTGGAAACTGTTTCTAACAGTGCTTTATAATCATCAGACGTGAACTCTGAGCTATTCCAGTCAATATCGAACATCTTGTTAGGTTTATCTACGGAATCAACATCGAACCATGCAAGGGTATCTGGTACCACGTTCAGAGATCCCTTACGTTGCTCGATCTTGAAATCAAAGCCCTGCAGTTTTAGGCTCCATCTTGCAAGCCTACCGTTGAGGTCCTTCTAGTTCATAAGCCAGCGAAGACTCGAATGGTCAGTTATTACCCTGAAAGGAAGGCCCTCAACATAAGGTCTGAATTTCTTTATGCAAACAACAGCCGCCATGCATTCCAACTCAGTCACAGTGTAGTTTTTTTGACATTTGTTCAACTTCTGTGACACAAAGGCGATTGGATGTTCTTGTCCACTGTCATCGATCTGGTACAAAACGCTTAATACACCTATTTTAGATGCATCGCACTGAATTATGAATTCGCGTGAAAAATCTGGTTGTGCCAGAACAGGGGCGGAGGAAAGTGCTTCCTTTAGCTTACCGAAAGAAACTAAAGCTTTTTCTGACATTTTGAATGGCTTAGAACTCTTTTTCAAGCAGTCTGTTAGTGGACCTGACAATTGAGCAAAATTTTTAATGAAACATCTGTACCAATTGCACATACCTACAAAGCGTCGTATTTGTCGCGGGTTTTTTGCTGTTGGGAAATCCCTAATTGCACTAACCTTCTCTTCATTCACTTTAAGACAGCCGTGACCAACAACGTAGCCCAGATATTTAATCTCCCGTTGGCAGAATTTACTTTTTTCGACGTTTATGGTAAGATTGGCTTTCTTAAGGCAAATAGCAACTTCCCTTAACATGTTCAAATGAGTTTCAAAGTCCGCACTGCACACTAATAAATCGTCCAAGTATATAAAAACGTTTTCTCTTAGACGAGATGGTATAACCCTATCCATTAATCTACTCATAGATTGTGGACCATTACAGAGTCCAAAGGGCATTACTCGGTATTGATACAAGGGTTTACCTGGGACAGCGAACGCGGTTTTCTCTTTTGAATCCTCTGATAACCTTATCTGAAGAAAGGCATCTTTAAGATCTATGCCACTTATAAAATATGTATCTTTTAAACGAGAAAGCAAACCTCCAATATGAGGTAATGGATACGAGTCCTTTTTAGTCACTGCGTTTAGTTTACGCGAGTCTAGGCAAAGTCTGACTTTATTACCTGGTTTTTTTACTAACACAACGGGACTACACCACGGATAATTCGATTCCTCTATCACATTCAGACTCAAAAGTCGATCGATTTCGGCATATGCTTCTGCCTGACGGTGGTGATAAAGGGAAGTGCTTTGATTTTATCGGAGCAGTTTCTCCGGTGTCAATTTTGTGCTCTAGCAATGAGGTACATCCAAGCCCAAGTTTAGAAAAAGAAGGAAACTCTAAAATAACTTTATTAAGTTCTAATTGTTGTTCAGGTGTCAGTGTGTGGTAGTTGCTATCATCTGTCGATATTTCCTCAATACTAGGTATAATATTAAGGGCTAAGGCAAAGGTCCTTCAAAAATTCACTCCTAAGTAAGCTGTTTGTTTCACTGTGGGAACTATATAGAAATCTAGTAAGCCGTGGACTGTTTCATTGAATATCATAATTATTGCATAAGGTCTATCATCTCCATCATTGCACAAACGAACAGATTCAATAACTTTACGGAAATCTTTTCGTTTTTTAATTCTAAGTCTATATTTTAATATTCGTTTAGAAATTTGTTGAGGTTTTGAATTTTCCTCCGAGGAATAGTTTATTTCGGGACTTAATGACTCGAACGAGAGTCCCCGATTGTAAACTCGCTCGGTTCTCCATTTTCCGTGTGCCTATTAGGACATTTAGGTGTGGTTTCACCCTTGTGACCGCACTTGAAGCAGAATAAATTGCGATTCTCTTCTGGACAATATATGTATGAATGTCCAAAAGATGAACAATTCCAGCAAAGAATTCTAGAATAATCAGACCTTCTCTTCAATTGTAAGGCCTCAATTTGAGGATCTATCTCATCATTATTTTCTTCCACATCAATTTCATTCACATAACGTTGGTTGGGCAATAACGGAAATTGATTTTTATTTTCCCATAAAAGCTTCTCAGCTTTACGAGCAGCTTCTCGAAAATCTTCTAAATTTGCATGATTAGAGTTAAACAAAATGTTCCTTAATCCTGGGTTTAAATTCTTTTTCAAAATATCAATTAATTGAGAATCAGACATTGGTTATCGCGAATTCTTAGCAATAATCGATGAATGGAATTAATCGTAAGATTCCCTAGGTCCTTGTCTTTTTAAAGATATCTTTATAACAATATCATGATCTTTTTCCAATGTTCCAAATTCTTTGGTAATAGAAAATTTTAAGAAATTATAATTTGCTGTAGGGTTCTGTTTTATAACTTTCTACTCCTTAAAATGGACGGAAGGACTTACAAAAGAGTTGTGTGGGTTTTGAGTATTGCTGTTTTGATTGTTATTGAGTGATGTATTTACACGCTCAGAGTTATTTAAATAGGGATCTGAAGTTACGCCTATAGTATCAAGGGTACCTTTATTTGAAGTAAGTTCTCGCCGAACTTTTCCTGAGTAGAAACAATTGTTCGTTGCAACATATCAATAATTTGTCTAATATGCGGCTGATCACTCGCATTATTGGTGTGAGACGGGTAAGTGTTACTCTGAATATTCTGAGAGTGACTCAAAGTACCCGCAGACGAAGTTGGTAATCCAACTGTTTGAGATGTTGAAGATTGCATTTGACCAGCAGGATGTGTACCTTCAGAATCTAAATTGGCTAGGTTTGAAGTTTCCTTGGGATTCATTTCACTACTATAGTTAAGATCGATGGACTCGGACTCAAATCGTAACTCAGTATATGAAAATTCATGAGGGTTGCGGTTAGATAAACCAGATGTCGATTGTATTTGTTGTAGGGTCTCAAAATTATCTAAATTTCGTCTTACTACTTTTTCAGAAAGTTTTGGTGGTGTTCTGGCCAAACTGGCTAAGTAGGGTTGGCATATATACACACGTATATAAAAATAATTATAGGAATATTATTACAAAAACGTCGAGGAATGTTAAAAGTAAATAATCAAGTGTGGTAAGTCAGACAAAAAAGTTAAATCAAGCAAACGTGCAGGGTTTATACTTTTATTTAACACATATAATTCCGACAAACGTTATTTTGATTTCGATCCTAAATGCGTATGTATATAGGATAATATAGTATAGTATACAATTTATATCACTAACTATACTAGAGTTTAAAATTAGTAAGTCTTTGTTCAGTTAAGCTACTTAATCAATTCATAATAATACTCAAAGCAAAATACTACTAAAATTTGTTATGCTAAACTTTAGGACACTTCACTAAGACATCAATTTTTTTAAGAATAATGAAATCTTGCAACACTATTTAAAAACTTTTGCATCCTAATAAAAGTGGACTCAAATTTTCAGAATTCCTTATAATATATAGCTATTCGAGAAATGATTTAATAGCTGGTATACTCTACCTTAGGTAACTAAGACAAAATCGCGCATACAGATTGAAATTAAATCATTCAAAACTTAGACTTCGATATTTGACATTATTTGCCTGGTGGTGATTGTTAAAACAAAATTCAAATTAGTATACGAACTGAAAAACAGGTATGTAATTACAACTTAGCGTCAATATGACCAAAAGTGGCCAGCGTTGGGCGCCATTCTATGTTGCGTGATAAAAATAAAAGTGCAGGTCTCCGTGAAAATACTGGATAGTAGAGGCATGCTGGTTTTGTCATCCGGCTATCATCAGTCTGGCTGGGTTCTTTCTATCCAGAATTTAACTGCTACACAACAATGGAAAATTAAACATAATCATGCCTCATAGATAACATTTGCCAGTGAAAAGTTTGATATTTAAAAAAAATTATTAAATTAGAACATAAGTTGCATTATCATGAGGTTTATGAGGTGACTCGAACCTAGGAGCACAAATTTTCCCACCCAAATTCTCAATAAGGACACCTATGGCAATCCCAGTGCTCGGAATTCAATTGAATTGCCCCTGTTATTAAACCTTTTTATATTAACTTAACCACATGATAAAAGTTTTAACATTCCTCAATTTATTAACACTAATAATTCATATTAATTCATAAACATATTAATAATAACTTAATGGTAGTTTTTTGATTAAGGAAATAAAAAAAATATTAAAATTATAGAAAAAAAAATGACTAAATCATATTAATTACAAATATTTAGTTTAAATTGATTTTAATTTATATTAAGCTGATGCAAAAAGAGGTTTAGGTGTAGATCAAGTTTTTACACATAAAAAAATAACAGCTGATCAGGTATATAACAAAATTAAAAGTCGCTTATATAGTCATTGAACTCAATTGAATGGAAAAGTCAAAATGAAATGAGAGAGAGAAGCAATTTATAATTAGAATTCGCCGAAAATTATTGTTGTAATTATGGTATTTAACAACACAAAATTCTAGAGATAATTGTTAATGATTGTTTTGAAATAAATATAAAACAAGTAAGAGTGTTATATTCGGCTATGCCGAATCTTTTATACCCACCATCAAATCACTGTTATATAAATGAACTTTGATATTTTGAATATTTTATTATTATATATCGATATTAATGAGAACATCAGGGTAATATTTGAAAGAGGTCCATTAATGGGGGTTTTACTATTGACAGTGCTAATTTTTATAGCGAGTAGGGGTATTTATACATACATACATACATACATACATACATACATACATACATAAATACATACATACATACATACATACATACATACATATATACATACATACATACATACATACATGGACCAATTCTCATAAAAGTTTGTAGGAAGATTTCAGTTCGTTATTTGTTTAAAATTTCATCGATCTACTTGTATTTTGAAGCCATTAAGGAGCATTAGTAATAAAATATGGTAGTGAGATTTTATGTCTGTAATTCGGCAAAAACATGTTTTATGGGGACATAAATCTTTTCATAGAATTTTATAAGGATCGGTCCATAATTGACTCTACCCCCCATACAAAGTACCCTTCAGAAAATGACTTTATCGCCCATAACTGGCTAACAGAAGCATCAATAGTAGTGAAATTCGGCACAAACATGTTTTATGGGAACATAAATCTTCTCGTAGAATTTCATAAGGATCGGTCCATAATTGACCCTACCCCCCATATAAAGTACCCTTCAGAAAATGACTTTATCGCTCACAACTGACTAACAGAAGCATCAATAGCGGTGTAATTCGGCACAAACATGTTTTATGGGGACATAAATCTTTTCGTAGAATTTTATAAGGATCGGTTCATAATTGACCCTACCCCCCATATAAAGTCCCCTTCAGAAAATGACTTTGTCGCTCATAACTGGCTAAGAGAAGCATCAATAGCGGTGAAATTCGGCACAAACATGTTTTATGGTCTCGTAAAGGATAATTGACCCTATCCATAATAGACCCTATACCACCTATAAGGTCCCTTTCAGAAAACGACTTTAATGCTCATATCTACCTTAGGAAGCATATATATAACAATAATATTTGACATATAAAAGTTTTATGGGAACTAAAATCATTTTCTTAAATTTTATGAGGATGAGTCCATTATTATCTAACCCCCTAATAAGGTGCCCTTTAGACAACGCATTCAACGCTCATTACTACAAAATTCTAACATAAACAAGTTTCGTGCGAGCCAAAAATCTCCCTATTAAATTTTATAAGGATCGATCCTGAGTTTCAAAGTATATAAAAAAGTATATAAAAACGTTTTCTCTTAGACGAGATGGTATAACCCTATCCATTAATCTACTCATTGATTGTGGACCATTACAGAGTCCAACGGGCATTACTCGGTATTGATACAAGGGTTTACCTGGGACAGCGTACGCGGTTTTCTCTTTTGAGTCCTCTGATAACCTTATCTGAAGAAAGGAATCTTTAAGATCTATGCCACTTATAAAATATGTATATATGTATATGAGGTAATAGATACGAGTCCTTTTTAGTCACTGCGTTTAGTTTACGCGAGTCTAGGCAAAGTCTGACTTTATTACCTGGTTTTTTCACTAACACAACGGGACTACACCACGGAGAATTCGATTCCTCTATCACATTCAGACTCAAAAGTCGATCGATTTCGGCATATGCTTCTGCCTGACGCGGTGGTGATAAAGGGAAGTGCTTTGATTTTATCGGAGCAGCATCTCCGGTGTCAATTTTGTGCTCTAGCAATGAGGTACATCCAAGCCCAAGCTTAGAAAAAGAAGGAAACTCTAAAATAACTTTATTAAGTTCTAATTGTTGTTCAGGTGTCAGTGTGTGGTAGTTGCTATCATCTGTCGATATTTCCTCAATACTAGGTATAATATTAGGGGCTAAGGCAAAGGTCCTCCAAAAATACACTCCTAAGTAAGTTGTTTGTTTCAGTGTGGGAACTATATAGAAATCAATATTTTTGCAAACGTTTTTGAAAGTCACCGGTAATCATAATGCTTTAAAATGATGCATAAATGTGTTGATTAATAAATTAACTTTGCAATATATTAATTTTTCAATCAATTTAATCACTATGTCTGCTTTCTCAGAAAAGGACGGAAATGAGTGAAACAACGTGATTTTGAAATATGAATTTAAAAATTATCAAGTAATTGGGTGGCGATTATTAATAAAAAAGTAATTGATAGGTTATTGATTAGAGGTTACCATGTTTTCACGACAATAACAGTGTTGGGTGTAGTTAAGGAAAAAGGGATTTAACAGCATTCAAAATTAGGTATAGATAAATTATTAAGGTAGTAAAATCGTTACAAACCTGCTTCGCTTATAGGAAACACCGAGAAGCGAACAGGAAGATTTTATAGACTTTAAGCTGAAACTTAGCGTTCAAAGTGTGGTACGACCCACGAAGCCGGGCAGTTATAGGCGAATATCTGATGCATGATATGTTCCAGTTCTTTTGCAATTCATATCCTCTAACACATATAAGCTATTTCCTAGTTTCTTAATCACCCTGCATTTCACAAATTTCG
>NC_060950.1:47253825-47256551 GCF_022045245.1 Lucilia cuprina | reverse complement strand
TAGGTCAAGTTTAGAGATTAGATTCGCTTTCGGAAGTCTTGAGAATATACCTTCTATGTTCGGTAATGGGTACGCGTCTTTCTTGGTCACTTGATTCAGTTTTCTAGCATCCAAACAGAGTCGAATTTTGTTAGGTTTCACTACTAAGCGCATAGGCGAACTCCATGCTGAAGTTGATTCTTCTATGACGCCTAATTGTAGCATTAGGTCTATTTCTTTATACATTAATTTTTCCACAGCTGGGGAAACAGGGTAAAACCTTTGCTTGATGGGTTTTGCATCACCAACATCAATTTCATGTTTGATTAGGGTAGTTTTCCCTAATCCTTGATTTTCAAAGTTTGGGAAAAGGTTTATTATAACGTTTAAATGCTGAAGCTGTGTGGGAGTTAAAGGATATTTGTGTTCGTCGGTCTGATCAGTACTTTTAAATGATTCGGACAACACTTCGGACGGTCTTTGTAATTCGGACAACACGGACAAGTCTCTGTCTAATGTCATAGAATCGGACGGATTTGACACAATTGCAGAATCGAAAATCTCTGCCGCAAGTTTAAAGATCTTCCAAAATTCTAATCTTAAAATGACACGTTGGGAAATCGATGGAACTATTAAAAATTTAACTTTTTCAACTTTATCTCGAAAAGAGACATTTACTTCTAGCATACCAAGGGTCTTTTGAATCCTGCCATCTGCAGTTTTTACTGATGTTTTTAAGGGATGAAAGTGAGGACAATTAGCAAAGTTGTGGGTGGCCAAATTTGAGCCAATACACGATACGTTGGCACCGGTATCGAGAAGACCATATTCTTCGAATTCTAGAAACTTTATTTTGGCATAAAAGCGTTTATCTTTCTCGTTACTGATAATGGAAGATATGACACATTTAGATATCAGTTTACGAGATTTGAAATAACGTCTAAGCCGAATTGTGGATCTTTTCGGTTTTTTTAAAGGACAAACAGACAGTTTGTCCTTTAAATCTCCACCGAAATTTTCAGTGGTTAGGGACCTAACTCTATATAAAAATTCCTCCACCGTAAGGCCATTGGCAGAACCGTCGAACTTAATGTTCCAGTTTTGGATAATTGCTGTAATTTTGTCAATTTTAAAACTGTAATTTGGGTCAAAAAACTGATTTCCTGAGAAATTTTGGCGAACAGGTTCAGGATTATATTGTGGTGGTTGTAAAAATTGATTATTGGACGAAACAGGCTGTGGTTGTGTCGGTCTAACATTTGCTTGGATGTTTCGGTTTTGATTTGTTGGATTTGGAAAAATATTAAGATTTTCTAGCAAACGAGTAACTGTGTTCTCTATCATTTGGCTAATTTGAGAGTAATCAGCGTTTGTAAAATTTTAATTATTATTAGTCTGAGGAAACGGTTCAGCAAGATTTCCTGGACGATTAAAAGAGTGATCCATTTGAGGACTAGAAATTCTTTCGTCATTCTGAATAACCACATGAGAACCATTGGTATCAAAAGAAGACTGTTGAGCAAATTCTTGGGCAAGACTTTTTGTATAATTTCTTGTGAAATGTTTCTTCGCCATTGCACCTCTAGGTTTACCACGGCTAGGATTACAGGATTTAGGCCTAGGGCTATTTTTTGGAAGTGTGTTATCAGCTCTTTTTACTACCAAGTCTGCTAAATCACAAGAACATTTACACTGAGGGCATTCAGCTGATTGAGAAAGCGCATTTTCAATACAGTTTCTGTGGAATTCATGACTACATGTGACTATAATCAAAATTTCCTGGGTATCTATGATATTGTCCCTACAAACTATACAAACGTTTTCGTTAGCTGAAGGATCATCTGCAGAGCTTTGAGCTTGATCCAGTGACTTTTGAGGTGTATACATAACAGACATTTTGATGTATTCTGATTAGAATTCAAGACGTGATTTAATGAAAAAAAAAAATATATAGGGATTATAATTCGTATTACCAAAATTTAAATAACAGACAGACTAAATGTAAAAATCTCAACTACGTTGGTTTTCAGACAAAAAATTTAAGGTTTAAGAAAATATTTTAAAAAATATCTATGTACGTATAAACAAAAAGGTTTCAATTTATTCAAGACAGTTTTCGCTTTTGAGAGATAGTAAGTGTGTAACAAAAAGAGAGTTTTTATTCGAGAAATGTAATTATTTCCAAAAATATAGAGATTTATATGAAACGTAAAATACAAAAATATAGTTTTGAATCCAGTATTCGATATTATTGCTTATAGAAACTAATAATATTGGACATAATATTGCATTCTGCAAGAATAATGTAAAACCAAATAATATTAGGATACTGGTAATTCAATAAACTTATATTTTAAGTATACGATCGTATAAAGTCCACTGAAAGAAAAAAAATAAAGTAATCTTCATTTACTGAAGCAAAAGCTTTCCTAGTTGACTTAATGGTCAATTATTCGGTCTCTATATGCCAAATAGTTGAAAATCCTAAAAAGTGCTAAGAAATATTTGACAAACAATAAACTTTAGAATACCCATTTTTCAGACCTTCACTAAAATTTGAAATTTAAATGAAAAATTTTTTGGAGCTGATGAGTTAGATGAAACATTGATGTTAAAAATATGCATAATATGTATAGAAGCATATTTTATTGAAGTTGCTAATACAATTTGTCTAACTCTTCGGGCCCCACGTTGGGCGCCAATTTATGTAATGTTCAACCGAAACACATCAGATTCGACTCTATATG
>NC_060950.1:47250669-47253725 GCF_022045245.1 Lucilia cuprina | reverse complement strand
ATAGGCCACGGTGGGATCAAAACTGACCCGGAGAAGGTGGAGGCAATCGTAAAATGGCCTATCCCAAAAAACCTCAAACAAGTTCGAGGATTTCTAGGTATCGCTGGCTGGTACCGTAGGTTTATCGACAATTTTTCTACCGAAGTCTACCCTATAACCGAGGTCTTGTCAACAAAACGTAAGTTTAACTGGACACCAGAAGCACAAAAAGCTTTTGAGAAAATCAAGTTTTTACTCACAACAACACCAATCCTCTCAAATCCTGATTTCACTAAAAAATTCTATTTGCATTGCGATGCAAGTGACTTTGGGATAGGTGCTGTTTTGGTCCAGTTGGACGAAAATGGATCCGAGAAACCTATTGCCTACATGTCCAAAAAACTAACCACCGCTCAACGCAATTATAGCGTAACTGAGAGGGAGTGTCTAGCTGCCATCGAAGCCATCAAAAAGTTTCGTTGCTATCTAGAACTCCAAGAGTTTGAGGTCATTACCGACCACTCATCTCTAGTATGGCTCATGAAGCAGCCAGATCTGTCGGGAAGATTAGCAAGATGGGTGTTCAAACTTCAACCCTATAACTTCACCGTAAGCCATCGTAAGGGAAAAGACCATATAGTTCCGGATGCCTTGAGTAGAATCCATTGCGCAGAAGTTTGTGATATACATATTTTAGAACCGGAAATAGATTTGAACTCACAACATTTCAATGATCAGGATTACAAAGACCTTAAAAAGAAAATATTAGAAAATGCATCAAATTATCCCGATGTAAAAGTCGTCGATAATTTTGTATACATTCGAACTTGCCATTCTACAGGAGATATAGAAGAGGACCAAAAATCCTGGAAACTATGGGTACCAATGCAGCTAAGACTAGAGGTAATAAAAAAGGCACATGAATCGATTACAATCCATGGTGGCATGTCAAAAACACTGGATTTAATAAGAAGAAACTTCTACTGGCCAGGTCTGGTAACAAATGTTCGCGATTTCGTTCGTGACTGTGAAATCTGCAAGCAGATTAAAGCCCCAAACTCGATTCTTAAACCTAAAATTGGTCAGCAAACTATTTCACTAAGACCTTTCCAAAGATTATATTTGGATATATTAGGACCCTATCCTAGAAGTAAAAATGGCCATATAGGACTCCTTATCGTATTGGACCATTTTTCTAAATTTCATTGGCTTTGCCCTCTTAAGAAATTTACCGCCAAATCCATACAAAGTTTTCTTCTAAGTAACATTATGCATGTATACGGTGTGCCTGAGTTTGTTGTAACAGATAATGGATCGCAGTTTAGGGCAAACGACTTTGAAGTATTTTTGACCAAGTTAGGAATCAAACATATATTAACAGCATTGTATTCTCCGCAGGCCAATGCCTCAGAACGCGTTAACCGTTCCATAATAGCAGGAATTCGTTCATTTCTTAAACAAGATCAAAGAGAATGGGACGATAATATAAGCTCCATCAGTTGTTCGCTGAGAAATACTTACCATCAAAGTATAAAATGTTCTCCATACCATACGTTGTTTGGAATGGAGATGATAACCCATGGCTCATCCTATGAATTGTTGCGAAAATTAAAGCTGTTAGATGAACCCGTAAATCCCCTTCCTAGAGAAGACCGTTTGGCATTGCTTATAAAAAATATTAGAAAAAACATCAAAGATTCATATGAGGTAAATGAGCATAATTATAATTTGAGAGCTAGGCCAGTACAGTCTGCAGAAACTTTTCTCAAAGTTGCTTTGCAAAAAACTACAATGCAAAATTAGCGCCAATGTTCCTAAAGGCAAAAGTTCGCGAGAGAACAGGAAACAACTGTTACGTTTTAGAGGATACAGTTACTGGCAAGGTTATCGGAACTTTTCACGCCAAGGACATTCGGCCTTAATAATCGCGTTTTCCGTCTAATTTTGTTGTTTATAAACCAAAATTATCTGGTTTGTAATGGACGATTATTTATCAAAACGAAAAAAGAAAAAAAAAAACTTCTTTTTAAATTTTCTGCGTTTTTCCTTTAATTTATTAACATCATAAAATAAATACTTTAAAATTCTTTCACTGAAATATTTGTTTTTAAAAAATTACATTAAATAAAATATTTTAATTCTAACGGCAAAATTTTGTGAATTTTATTTCACCTCACACTGTTGCACTCATTCAAAAATCTCAAGTTAGCCTCATTGGAAAATGCAGCTTTGTTTGTGACGCACATAAACGCATATAATCGCATGTCAGAAAACGCACTTCAACAAGCATTAAAGCATGGTTTTTCGTAACCAAAGTTTTTGGCGTTCTTTTCTAATTTGGACTTTAAAGTGAGAACATTAATTAATAAAATTAACGCGTATTATTTATCCAGGGCATTATTCTTATATTTTTTTAAATTAATTTAATAGATTCTTAGAAGACAAACCTTTTTGAATATTGCCCCAATTCTAAGCGTCCCCAGTAACCTGGATTTTTTTTTCGACATCCTTTAAGGATACTGTTTCTTCAAACTTATAAATTGTGGAAAAACTTATTTAGAAGACTACGAAAATAATATCAGGGAATTCATATTTCTCGCCTCCGCTGTAGCTTCTTTTATTGCGAAATTTATAAAAAAAGCCAGTTCTCATAGCATTTGAGCTTTTTCACAAGTCATCATTATATACAACCTTTCAACGAAGAAGCAACTAAATCAGACAACACAAAATTATCAAATTAGTAAACAGCAAAAATCCCTAAAATAATACACTGGATTATCGGGAGAAGTCATCTGGGAACATAGTCTTCTGAGTCTCCAAAATCTTATCTAGCCTGAAATTTCCAGACCATATCGACATTCATCCGAGGAAAAATATTCCGAATTGTTCACCATTTGTGTTCCTATATAGTTTACGTAAGAAAGTGCAAGGTTAAGATTTTTTTCCAGTGGTTTGATTTTTGATTCTGAAAAAAAAATGTTAATTATCTACATATCCTCGTCAAAATATGTACGATTTGTAAAAAATTTCAAGTAAAAATAAAAAACTGTGAAAATAATACATATCTACAGGAATAT
>NC_060950.1:47241151-47250569 GCF_022045245.1 Lucilia cuprina | reverse complement strand
AAACACTTCTTTATATATTACACGACATTAAACATGAAAATTTGAATATATTTTGTATATTAAATGCGACACACACGAAAATACGTCAAAACACGATAAGGTGACCAGTTCATACATATATAATAATAAAATATTCAAAATATCAAAGTTCATTTATATAACAGTGATTTGATGGTGGGTATAAAAGATTCGGCATAGCCGAATATAACACTCTTACTTGTTAAATATTAAAATATTATAACGCCACAGTACTGCTACATATGTGGTGATAAAAAATCAGAATTTTCGAATATTTCCAAGCAAAGGTCAATAAATGAGGAAACATTACAATTTGGAATATCCACACTAAATGCTCGCATACGATTTCTGGAACATTTTCTACATTTAGCATATGATTTAAAGTACAGAAGCATACCGGAAAATGCAAACAAAAGTGCAAATAACAATAAGGAGTTAATGGAAATGAGAGCCAGTGAGAAAAGAAGAATTCAAGAGGAATTTAAAAAGCGGATGGGATTAAATATTGATAAACCACTCGAAGGATATGGAAGCACAAACGATGGTAATACCGCTAGACTTTTTTTCTAACATTTTGAAACTACTTCCGAAATAACCGGAATTAATATGGATTAACTGCAAAAGGTCAATATTATTCTAATGGCAATAAATAGGAAGCATAAAGTGAACGCAACAAAATTTGGAGAGTATTCTACAAAAGTTTCTAAATTACTTTTGGAATTATATCCCTGGAAAGAAATGACACCTACAGTTCACAAGATAATATGTCATGGAAAGGTCATCATAGAACATAATATTCTGCCTTAGGAGAGCTTGCAGAAGAACCCCAAGAATCGAGGAATAGAGACTTTAAGCATATTCATCAGTTTAGCTTAAGGAAGTGTTCTAGGGAGTCTCAAAATGAAGATACTTTTAATAATCTGATTCTATCTTCTGATCCTGTTTTATCTACTATAAGGAAACGTTGTATTTGCTACAAAACGTTAGCATTTGAAAATATCCATGAATTTAAAGATATACTTTATCTTTTAGATATGGACTACTGTGATACCGATTATTTTACAAAATTATATTAATTTATAAAAAAGAAATAAATAAAGACTATTTTTATATATCAAATAAATACTTAATACTTAATACTTAATCAATTCATAATAATACTCAAAGCAAAATACTACTAAAATTTGTTATGCTAAACTTTAGGACACTTCACTAAGACATCAATTTTTTTAAGAATAATGAAATAATTCTCTAAAAGATGTTGAGTTTTCCCTAATTAAATTTGTCACTTAAAAAACATTAGGTAGGCATGTTATATATCAATGGAAAGGTAATTTTGTCTATTTTTCAAAACTGTATATAATTTTTGAAAATTAAAAAATTCGCGGGAATACTTTTAAAAAAAAAAATAAAATGTTTTTTATTCAGTTTTTGCGAAGATACAAATTTTTCAAATTGCAATAAAAATTTTATTTATGAATATTTTTTGATGAAATTTTACAGTTAGGTAGATTTTTTTACTCAAAATCCAAAATTAAATAAAAATTTCGAATTTTCTTATTAGAAATCCCGGAATTCCCAAAAAAGTTTTAAAAATCCCAAAAATGGGATTTTTTTGGTTTTTTGCCTATTATATCCATACCAGGGGCGGGGTTATCGAAACCCGTTACAAAATGATTAAGAACATATTGGGTCATATAAAACAGGTCACTATAATTTGATATCGACTATGCGATTTGAGAATTTTTGCTCAAAATTGAATTTTATATAAAAAATAGGGTTTTTTGGATGGATCTGGTCCCCTCGGTATCAAAAATTTTTAGGTTTTGTTTCATTTATCGTATTTTATGTAAAGTCAGCTTTTCAAAAAGTATAAATTCTATATACATCTTCTTAGAAACTTTTTAGATAACTTAAAAAGAAAAAGATACTTTTTCCCCAAAAAAATGGCAAAAAATCGCCTTTTTTTAATTTTTTAAATTAAAATGCCTATAACTTTGGACTCAGTCATGATTTTTACATAATTCTTTCACTGCTTGATATATAGACTTGTTGTTAAGCGAATAAAAAAAAATCGGGAATATTTGGACCCGCTATTATCAAAAAACTAAAGTAAGGACGGTAAAAATTTTAAAATTTTAATTTTCAAATGCGAATATCTCCTAAACTATAAGAGATAATTTACTGCTACATTTTTTATAGTGCTCGATGAGAAGATTCTATATACGAAATTTTTTTTAAATCGGAACTCAAATGAAGAAATAAGATCGTTTTTAAAATTTAACATAGCCGAGGTGTCCTAATTTGAGGACCCCGGTTGGCCTATAAGGTCCAAATTCAAAACCTAAACTCGACAACACCTCCTTTTTGTGCATACCAAATTTCATTAAAATCGGATTAACCGTTTAGAAGTTACCGAATTATTTCCCTCTTTTTTTTCCTATACCACTGTGGAACGTGAGTATGCATATTGAAATTGCTGCGAGCCTGGTGCTATAGCGTAAAAATTTCATTCATGATCATGCATGACTTTTATTGTTTATTTTGTCTTAAGACAAAAAATTTCATTCATGATCGTACTGTAAGTTGAATGCTACAATTTTGTTGACACACATTTCATTTATGATCGCAAAAAAAAATACATCTGACCTACATATGGGAATGTAAATAGAGAATTAAGATTGTGTAATATTGTATGCTAAGGATGATGATTAATTTTTAAAATCAGTACATTTTTTGTATTACCAGCAATTACAACGTTTTTAGTTTGTGAAATCAAAAGTATTTGTGAAAACAACAGTATTTGTGAAGACAAAAGTATTTGTAAAAATAAAAGTAAGAATTATTGTGAAAAAAGTAACAATTAAAAAGTGTTAAAAGTAAGAATTATTATGAAAAAAGTAACAATTAAAAAGTGTTAAAAGTACATTTTTTGTATTGCCAGCAATTACAACGTTTCTAGTTGTGAAATCAAAAGTATTTGTGAAAACAATAGTAATTGTGAACACAAAAATATCTGTAAAAATAAAAGTAACAATTATTGTGAAAAAAGTAACAATTAAAAAGCGTTAAATATAAAAATTTAGAAATTTTTTAAAAACTATAATAAATTTTTTTTTTGTTTTAATATAAATTAAAAAAGAAAAATCAAAAAATATTAAAAATGAGTTCAATCGCTCCTAACATGTATCAATGTAATGTATGCAGTAAGGTATACAAGTACCGAAAATCGTTTTTGGAACATGTTGAACGTCATGCTCAACCACAGAATGTTCAAATGATGAATTTGAATCAAATGAATCAGCTTCAACCTCATCATGCTCAAATGATTATGAATTCAAATCAAACGATGCATAGTAACCAAATACAATACGGTTTATATCCTCCAGGAACTTTTTTTCAATATCCATTTATGCATTACCCTATGAATAATTAACAAATCGACTCATATCATCAGTATTATGTACAAAATGCAGTACCCATCCAATATTGTCCAACATCATATTATCCCATCCATCAATATCCACAATATGGAGCACCAATGATTCAAGTGCAGAATCCGGACTATCAAACACAATTCTATCAACAACAACATTCACAGCAGCAGAACCAAGATCAAAACGTGAATAATTTAGAACAACAAATTGATGAAGAAAGTGAAATAGAAAACCTTACACAATATTCCAATAATGAAATGGATATATCAGCTGAAAATTATGGGAATGATAACGTAACCGAACATTTTGATGAAGACTATTCCAATAATGAAATGGATGTATCACCTGAAAATGGTGGGGATGATAACGTAACCGAAAGTGTTAATAAAGATTATTATGTAATAAGTAACATAACAAAATAACATCATATCATATGGTATCTCCAATAAGAAAGAGGATATTTTACTTGAAGATTTTGTTAAGGATAAACAACCCATTTTTAAAGATAGAATTGAAAGTGGTATTTCAAAACATATGATCATTAAATTCAATATTAGCATTATTTGTGAATATAATAAAATAGCTGATGAAGATATGAATATGGTATAGAGCCAAAATGAATCTTTTAAAAAGAGGCGATAATATTGAAAATCTGATATCTAATCAATTTAAAGAAATTGAGAGCAAAATGTCACAATTCCAAAAGAGAGATTCGGGTTGGACATTAATTAGGATAATTCGAGGTGAATATCAATATAAATAAATCGTCGCTTGTGAAAGGATCCAAGTGGATAAGTACACCACCCAAATTAGCTAAACGACATGCATGCATAAATATTGAGAATAATGACGACTATTGTTTTAAATGGTGCATTATTGGATACTAACTATATTAATAATTTTCAACGTATTAATTCATACAACATAATTAATGATATCAGTAGTGCCGTAATAAGATTACAAAATAATGTTGTAAGAGACTTTTCATCGTTATTGTTTCCACTTAACCTGAAAAGTATATCAACATTTGAAAAAAACAATCCAAACATCAGCATAAATGTATTCGGTTACGATGAAGAAAATGATGAAATCGTTGGACGTATCTTACAAAAGAGGAAAAAATTAAGAATATAAATCTGATGCTTCTAGAGAACACCGAAGGATTCCATTATATATTAATAAGTAATACATCGAGGTATGAAAATAGTAAATAATATAATATAATATATTTCATTTTGTTAATTTGAATATTTTTATTTTCAGACTTTAAAGAATCAGTTCACAAAGCATAACACCAAACTTCATTTTTGTAATAGTTGTGTGCAGTATACCCACGATGTTAGTACAATGGAGAACCATCAAATGGAATGTGGGAAAATTGTAACACATATGCCGACACCTCAAAATAATTGCTTAGATTTAAAAACTACCAATGTCAACTGGACATTCCGTTTGTAGTTTATGCAGACTTCGAATGTATATTAGAGAATATACAAACACACGTAAGTGGGAAAACTTTATTTATACAAAAACACCTTCCGTGTGCCTTTAGTTATTTTATAAAATGTGGGTACAATGATAATTTAAATAAATTTGAAATTTATAGTGGTAGTGATGCGGGAGAAGTTTTTGTAAAATCTTTAATTAAAGATTGTAGAGATATTTATAATAATTATTTAAGAAATATTATTCCGATGCCCCTTTGACTGCTGAAGAAAATGAAAATTTTGGAAAAGCTGTCAATTGTCATATATGTCATAAAAGTTTACAAAATGATCGGGTTATGGATCATTGTCACTTAAGTGGTAAATTTAGAGGAGCTGCTCATAGCAGTTGTAATTTGAAATATCAAGTTCCTAAATTTATACCGATATTGTTTCACAACTTCTCTTCTTATGACTCCCATTTATTCGTAAAAGAACTAGGAAAATATTCATCCAACATAAAAGTTCTCCCCCTAAATAAGGAGCTCTACATATCTTTATCGCATTTTTCAGAAATGGATGATAATCAGTTGTTAGAACTTAGATTTCTAGATACAATACGATTTATGGCAGACAGTTTAGAGTCGTTAGCAAACAACCTTACGGACGATGACTTTACTATTATAAAATCGTATTTTAACACCGATACAGAATTTCGTCTTATGAAAAGAAAGGGAGTTTTTCCATACGACTATCTAAATTCATTTGAAAAGCTCAATTGCACACATCTTCCATCTAGGAACGATTTTTTTTAATAAACTAAATAATAAAGAGTGTAGTAATGTAAAATATGAACATGCTAAGGAAGTGTGGACAACATTTAATAGCAAAACTTTAGGAGATTATATGGAATTATATTTAAAAACAGATGTACTCCTTTTAGCTGATATATTTGAAAATTTTAGGAAGGTATGCAAAAATATTTATAATTTGGATGTTTGTCAATATTATACTGCACCTGGTAAATATACAGATATACAGTTGGAGTTGCTAACTGATATAGACATGTATAATGTCACTAAAATCGACTTAAGCCCAATTTTCACATCTTTTCTTTTGTCAACATCCGTTTCGTGACATTTTTCAAATCACGTCGAAAATTTCACCACTAATAGAGGATTCGTTTGTGAGTGAAATGACGTAAAAATTTTTTGTCGGCCACGCCTACTTTAGGGTGGGCGGGCCTCTAAAGTTCAAAATATTTATGGCTATATCTCGAAAAATATGCATTTGTTTGGACCGATATATATATCAAATTAAAGACCTTTCCAATGATATGTAACATGATATACAAAAAAGAACCCATTATGGGTAAATTTTGGGAATCATAATTTTAGACCCGATATTTTTGAGGTTTATCTAAAAAATCAGGAAAAAATGCCTTTATAGGTAAGTATATAAATTAGATTGTTAAAAGCCAAGATATTGAGCTTTTTATAAAGGTATAATTTTTTTTTGTAAGTATTATAGTTCCTGAGATATTAATAATTTAATTATGATTTTGCTATTAAAAAAACGTATGTATACGTTTTTTTTCCTAAATAGACGGCCGTAGCGAAGCCGGTGTTGGACATACCATAGAGGAGAAAATCTTTGCGCCCGGCCGTAGGCCGGCTATTCAGGATATCTTTATTAAGCGAAGCCGGTGTTGGACATACCATAGAGGAGAAAATCTTTGCGCCCGGCCGTACGCCGCACAGTGGTATAGGAAAAAAAAAGAGGGAAATAATTCGGTAACTTCTAAACGGTTAATCCGATTTTAATGAAATTTGGTATGCACAAAGAGGAGGTGTTGTCGAGTTTAGGTTTTGAATTTGGACCATATAGGCCAACCAGGGGCCCGGCGGGGGGTCCTCAAATTAGGACACCTCGGCTATGTTAAATTTTTAAAACGATCCTATTTCTTCATTTGAGTTCCGATTTAAAAAAAATTTCGTATATAGAATCTCCTCATCGAGCACTATAAAAAATGTCGTCATAGCAGTAAATTATCTCTTATAGTTTAGGAGATATTCGCATTTGAAAATTAAAATTTTAAAATTTTTACCGTTCTTACTTTAGTTTTTTGATAATAGCGGGTCCAAATATTCCCGATTTTCGCCATTTCTTTTTTTTTTCGCTTAACAACAAGTTTATATATCAAGCAGTGAAAGAATTATGTAAAAATCATGACTGAGTCCAAAGTTATAGCATTTTAATTTAAAAAATTAAAAAAAGGCGATTTTTTTGCCATTTTTTGGGAAAAAAGTATCTTTTTCTTTTTAAGTTATCTAAAAAGTTTCTAAGAAGATGTATATAGAATTTATACTTTTTGAAAAGCTGACTTTACATAAAATACGATAAATGAAACAAAACCTAAAAATTTTTGATACCGAGGGGACCAGTCCATCCAAAAAACCTATTTTTTTATAGAAAATTCAATTTTGAGCAAAAATTCTCAAATCGCATAGTCGATATCAAATTATAGTGACCTGTTTTATATGACCCAATATGTTCTTAATCATTTTGTAACGGGTTTCGATAACTCCGCCCCTGGTATGGATATAATAGGCAAAAAAACCAAAAAATCCATTTTTGGGATTTTTTAAAACTTTTTTGGGAATTCCGGGATTTCTAATAAGAAAATTCGAAATTTTTATTTAATTTTGATTTTGAGTAAAAAAATCTACCTAACTGTAAAATTTCATCAAAAAATATTCATAAATAAAATTTTTATTGCAATTTGAAAAATTTGTATCTTCGCAAAAACTGAATAAAAAACATTTTTTAATTTTTTTTTTAAAAGTATTCCGCGAATTTTTTAATTTTCAAAAATTATATACAGTTTTGAAAATAGACAAAATTACCTTTCCATTGATATATAACATGCCTACCTAATGTTTTTTAAGTGACAAATTAATTAGGGAAAACTCAACATCTTTTAGAGAATTTACCTAGTACTATTATTTTCATCCATACATTTGTTAGGCATGTTTTACTACCTAAATTTTTATGAATTTTTACAGCCACTTTTTACGATTAATCTTTTATTCTTTATCCCTAAAAAAAATTAACAAGTATTTATTTTATATAAAAATAGTCTTTATTTATTTTTTATAAATTAATATAATTTTGTAAATTAATCGGTATCACAGTAGTCCATACCTAAAAGATAAAGTAAATCTTTAAATTCATGAATATTTTCAAATGCTAACGTTTTGTAGCAAAACCAACGTTTCCTTATAGTAGATAAAACAGGATCAGAAGATAGAATCAGATTATTAAAATATCTTCATTTTGAGACTGCCTAGATGCAAATGCTTAAAGCCAGCCCTACAACACATCACGGTACAAACAGCAGCTTCATACCTAGCTCTTTAAAAAACTGCAGTCACGTTTTTATTAGACATGATGCTGTCTGAAAACCTTTACAACGTCCATATGATGGTCCTTTTAAGGTGATAAGTCGAAACGACAAAATATTTAAATTGCTGGTATCTGGAAAGGAGAAAGTTGTATCTATCGATCGCCTTAAACCAGCATTTATATTTACCGAAGACACAAGAGAAGAACCAAATATAGAACCCAAACAAATTTCCCAGAAAAATAATGAAGGAATCAAACTTCGTTCTGGTCGTCGAGTTTCCTTCGCTTTACCTTAAATTGTCGTTGTCACTAGGGCGGGGGTACTGTGGCGTTATAATATTTTAATATTGAAAAATACTTTTTGAAAATAATACTTTGTTTCTTGAAATATTTTTAATCAAAATATCTTTGCATTTTATATTAATAAGTTTTCTGCTTTTGAAAAATAATTTTTCAATCTTATTCATAGTTTTGATTCGAGTGTTCGTAAAAAATTTTTCTTTTTTTATTTTTAAATAAATTATTTTTTATATAAAATATAAAATTTAGAGTTTGAGTTTTATTTATTTTGCCTAACTCATTAACCACTAAAGTGCCAAGTAGATGATGTTCCTGTAATGGCATTTCCAACTATACCGTCAATCATTGTATGATTTAAATCATAGGACATGTTAAACGAATAATTTTCTATTTCAATAGTTATAGGTTCCAAGTTTTTAATTTCTGCTTCAATACAATTTATCAAATCTTGCGTTGTTGTTTTGGATTCCTTTATCTACTCAAAGCTTATTGGCCTACAAAAAACTTTGGATCCTGGAGTCAAATTCTTCCAAATATCATCGAAACTGGTTGATGGAGAATCGCTGTCAGCATACTTTCTAATTCTAAATGGAACTAGCGATGCCATAAAAACACTTTTATACTCGGAAGATGATTCACTTGTGTTGATTTGTTTATATTCCGAGAGTGCTGATAATCCAAATAAGTTGAAGATCACAAGAATTTATTTTTGTTAGTTGGTCTGATGAAAAGTCAGAAGCAATCCTTAAAGCAGTATTTTCGAGTAGAGCGCCGAGTCCAATAACAGCCTTCCGATCAGTTATTTCAATAGGAGATGGTATAAAATATAAAACA
>NC_060950.1:47210659-47241051 GCF_022045245.1 Lucilia cuprina | reverse complement strand
AATTTGGAAAAATATGACTCATCTTGGATAGTTTTAATTGTCAAAGGGGTAGTTTTATAATACAATGATCCTTCACTTTGAGACTGGGAAACATTATCAATCAGACGATTATTTTTAATGTCCACCAATAATCCAAAATGGCTTAGAAAATCGGCACCAATTATCGGCTTTTCAACGTCAGCCAAAATAAAAGTCCACCGAAAATTTCGCTTTAAGCCCAAATTTAAATTTAGTGATTTATTTCCATATGTTTTGATAACTGATTTATTTGCAGCAAATAATTTTAATGAGGCAGGATTTTGTTCAAGTTGAGAAGATGTGACAGGATAAACAGAAACGTCGGCGCCAGTATCGACAAGGAATTTTTTATTTAGTATTCGATCTTGAAGAAAAAGGCGACAAAGTTCTCGGCTAGCCTCGTCTGTCACCGTGGACGAGGAGCCTAGTAGTTTTCCGTCGAATTAGAATGTGGACTGGAGAAAGTGCATGGCTGGACACACTTAGTAGCTTTTTCGCCAAATTTGAAATGGTATCAGCAGTAGGGTTTGGCTTTCTTACCTTCAGATGCTTCTCTAGTGCGCGGCTGTTGATTACAGCGAACTCTTCTCTTTGAACGACCTCGACCTCGAGATAAAGCTTCAACTTGTTTAGTAAGTGCATCAATTTTCTTCTCTATGGCACTATTAGCAACGTTGATGAACCAGCTATGGCATTCACTTCCCAGGATTCAGATGTGTCAGCGATTTTGTCTGCCATAAGCGCCAATCTATTTAAAGATTCGCTACTTACGGACAGAATTGCTTGCATTTGCTTTGGCAAACGTTGCATCCACAAATTCTTTAGAAGTTCGTCTGATACTTTTCCAGAAGATAATGTAGACATCTCGCGTAGAAGTGTTGAGGGTTTTTTATCTCCCAACTCTATGTCGCGTAACAATTTCTTTAACTGCTTTTCTTCTGAATCAGTGAAGCGTTTTTGTAGCCGTTGTTTAAGTGTTTAATACATATTCGTCTCTGGGGGTTGAAGAATGATGTCGCTTACCTCACACAGAACATTAGCTTCGATAGATCCAACAATAGTATGGAATTTTGTTGAATCCGAGGTGATTCCAGCGGTGATAAATTGGCTTTCCACTTGCTTAAACCATAAGGCTGGATTCGTCTTCCAAAATGGCGGTACCTTGACGGAAACTCGAGCTATTTCATTTGATGGTGGAAGCGATGCAGCTGTTCACAGACATGCTTGCGGCTCTTGCGTTTGCGGGGTCACCAATTTAAGTGGTTAATGAGTTAGGCAAAATAAATAAAACTCAAACACTAAATTTTATATTTTATATAAAAAATAATTTATTTAAAAATAAAAAAAGAAAAATTTTTTACGAACACTCGAAATCAAAACTATAAAGAAGAATGAAAAATTATTTTTCAAAAGCAGAAAACTTATTAATATAAAATGCAAAGATATTTTGATTAAAAATATTTCAAGAAACAAAGTATTATTTTCAAAAAGTATTTTTAAATATTAAAATATTATAACGCCACAGTACTGCTACATAAGTGGTGATAAAAAATCAGAATTTTCGAATATTTCCAAGCAAAGGTCAATAAATGAGGAAACATTACAATTTGGAATATCCACCCTACATGCTCGCATACGATTTCTGGAACATTTTCTACATTTAGCATATGATTTAAAGTACAGAAGCATACCGGAAAATGCAAACAAAAGTGCAAATAACAATATGGAGTTAATGGAAATGAGAGCCAGTGAGAAAAGAAGAATTCAAGAGGAATTAAAAAGCGGATGGGATTAAATATTGATAAACCACTCACAGGATATGGAAGCACAAACGATGGTAATACCGCTAGACTTTTTTTCTAACATTTTGAAACTACTTCCGAAATAACCAGAATTAATATGGATTTACTGCAAAAGGTCAATATTATTCTAATGGCGATAAATAGGAAGCATAAAGTGAACGCAACAAAATTTGGAGAGTATTCTACAAAAGTTTCTAATTTACTTTTGGAATTATATCCCTGGAAAGAAATGACACCTACAGTTCACAAGATATTATGTCATGGAAAGGTCATCATAGAACATAATATTCTGCCTTAGGAGAGCTTGCAGAAGAACCCCAAGAATCGAGGAATAGAGACTTTAAGCATATTCATCAGTTTAGCTCAAGGAAGTGTTCTAGGGAGTCTCAAAATGAAGATACTTTTAATAATCTGATTCTATCTTCAGATCCTGTTTTATCTACTATAAGGAAACGTTGGATTTGCTACAAAACGTTAGCATTTGAAAATATTCATGAATTTAAAGATTTACTTTATCTTTTAGATATGGACTACTGTGATACCGATTATTTTACAAAATTATATTAATTTATAAAAAAGAAATAAATAAAGACTATTTTTATATATCAAATAAATACTTGTTATTTTTTAGGGATAAAAAATAAAAGATTAATCGTAAAAAGAGCCTTACAAACGCACAGTGGTATAGGAAAAAGAAATTTGGTATGAACAAAGAGGAGGTGTTTTCGAGTTTAGGTTTTGAATTTGGACCTTATAGGCCAACCAGGGGCCCGGCGGGGGGTCCTCAAATTAGGACACCTCGGCTATGTTAAAATTTTAAAACGATCCTATTTCTTCATTTGGGCACTATAAAAAATGTCGTCGTAGCAGTAAATTATCTCTTATAGTTTAGGAGATATTCGCATTTGAAAATTAAAAATTTAAAATTTTTACCGTCCTTACTTTAGTTTTTGGATAATATCGGGTCCAAATATTCCCATTATTCCCATTATTCCCATATTTCGCCATTTTTTTTTTATTCGCTTAACAACAAGTTTAAATATCAAGCAGTGAAAGAATTATGTAAAGATCATGACTGAGTCCAAAGTTATAGGCATTTTAATTTAAAAATTAAAAAAAAAAACGATTTTTTGCCATTTTTTTTGGGAAAAGAGTATCTTTTTCTTTTTAGGTTATCTAAAAAGTTTCTAAGAAGATGTATATAGAATTTATACTTTTTGGAAAGCTGAATGGCGAAAATCGGTAATATTTGGATCCCGCGAGGAGATTCCATATACGAAATTTTTTAATCGGAACTAACATAGCCGAGGTGTCCTAATTTGAGGACCCCCCGCCGGGCCCCTGGATGGCCTATAAGGTCTAAATTCGACAACACCTCCTCTTTGTGCATACCAAATTTCATTAAAATCGGATTAACCGTTTAGAAGTTACAGAATTATTTCCCTTTTTTCCTATACCACTGTGCGCTCATTAAAGGCTTAAAACTACGACTATAGCGGTGAAATTTAACAGAAGTAAGATTTATACTAGCCAAATCATTACTTTATGAAATTTTATGTGGATCGGTCCATAATTGACCCTACCCATCATAAAAAGTCCCATCCATAAAATTACTTTAACGCGCATTACTGGCTTAAAAATACGACTATAGCGATGAAATTTAACAGAAGTAAGTTTTATACTAACTAAAACCTCTCTACTAAATTTTATTTCGATCAGTCCATAATTGACCCTATCCCCATATAAGGTCTCCTTCAGAAAATGACTTAAATGAAATTTTACAGAAGGAAGTGTCTTACTAGCCAAAAACTCTTTATGAAATTTTATGCGGATCGGTCTATAATTGACCCTACCCCTTATATAAGGTCCGATTCATAAATTTACTTTAACGCTTATTACTGGTTTCAAAATACGAGTACAGCGATGAAATTTCCCAGAAATAAGTTTTATACTAGGCAATATCTCTCTACCAAATTTTATGTAGAACAGTCCATAGTTGACCCTAGCCCCCCTAAAAAGTCCCCCCATAAAATTTCTTCAATACTCATTACTGGCTTAAAAATAGGATTATAGCAATGAAATTACACAGAAGTAAGGTTTATACAAGTCATATGAGGTCCACTTCACAAAACGACTTTAACGTTAATTATGAGTAAGTTTTTCACAAGCCAAAATCTCTTAACCAAATTTTATGTAGATCGGGCCTTAATTGACCCTACCTACATATAATATCCCCATCAAAAAATTAATTACTGGGCTAAAAAAACGAGTAAAGCGATGAAATTCGATATAAACATGACCTGTAGGAATCAAAATCGTTCTACAAAATTTTACGAAGATCGATCTATAATTGACGCTACCCCCATATAAGGCCCCTTCAGAAAATGACTTTAAAGCTCAGTACTGCCTTAAAAAACTGATATTTAGAAATAATATTAATGTAACACAAAACTAATATTTTTTAGTTTAAAAGTAGCAAATATTTTTTGCCCTTTTTTGCACATATTTATTTTAAATATTAAAATATATGTATAGAAAAACACAAATTTGAGCCTTTTAACTATATTTGTAATTAAATATATACATATTTAAGGTAAAAATTAAACAAAAGTACATGAAATTTTGGTTAATTACTTATTATAATTTGCAAATTATGTTGAAAGAAAAAACATTTTAAAAAGTTAATAATTCTAAAAACTACTAAATATGTAGTGTAGATACTAAAAAAGCAGAACAATAATTAGTATTATCCATCCCTTCATTAATAGACTTTCGTTCATTTTCATTGCAAAAGCAAGAAGCAGGCGACGACACAACCCTGTTCTATGACAGCTCAAATGAGACTGAATTGTGTTGTCTATGCGTGTGATTAATCTTAAATTTGGCAACGGCCAAAAAACACTGTGTATAGGAGTTACCGATCGTGGCTTTAAAATAAAAGTAGATCTATAAAATTTTAAATAAATAAGGAACAGAAATCTTCCTACAGACTTTTATCAGAATTTGTCCACATATGTATGTATAAATAACCCTAATCCCTATATAAATTAGCACTGTCAATAGTAAAACCCCCATTAATGGACCTCTTTCAAATGTAAATGTAATCAATCAACCGATTAACACAAACTTATTGTTAAACAAGTATGAATGAATACTTGTTTAACCAAATGCTTCATTTAAAAAAATTAAGCATTTGTTTGTTTTTTTTTTAACTTCATTTCGGAATATTTTTACTTTTTTTTCGGCAAAAAAAGATATTTTTTACAAGACGGCTCAAATGGCAAAATATGGACCTATCCTTAAAAATGTTGGTATGGGGAGTTAGGTCTTCTTCTATGTAGAATTTAAAAGTGTTATTAGTGTTTGTAAGTGAATATTGACCTTTAAGTCATTTTCTGAAGGGGAGTATGGAGATAGGGTCAAATAAAGTCCGATCATTACAAAAATCAGTAGTGGCATTTAAAGTTCTATAAAACAAAGTTTTGTCGACTTTTGTTAACATAATAGATCATTTAAATTAATTATAAGCCAAAAGGCCCTATTTGGGGGGTACGGTGTATGTTGTATGGAAATAATGGACTGATTTTAACCATTTTCGTAGGCTTCGTCTTTGGGCCAAAAGAAGCGTATGTGCCAAATTTACATGGACAGCCAACCAGCCAGACGGACTTGTTTTTCATAGATTTTTATAAAAAAAAGTTAATTATACCCTACACCACTATAGTGGGAAGGGTACTATACGTTTGTGCTGATGTTTGTAACATACAAAAATATTGGTCCAATACCCACCTTAAAGTATACCGATCGATTCATAATTTTTTGAGTCGATTAAGACATGTCCGTCCGTTTGTCCGGCTGGATGTCCATATAAACCTTGTGCGCAAGGTACAGGCCGCAATTTTCAAGATAATATGATGAAAATGAAATTGAAAATGGTTGAAATCGGTCCATTATTTCACCTAGCCCCCATACAACCGTACCTCCCGATTTGAACTATTTATGCCATAATAACGTCAAATATTCTATTATCTCTATAAAAATTTTCACAAATAAGTTTTATATAAGTATAAATAACACTGTAGATTTTCGCAAGGATCGGCCCTTTTTAGACCCTAGCCCCGTGCATTTGTTGATAAAAAATTAGTTTTTTTTATCAACAAATTGCTTAAATATTTTGGAATTATGGTAATATTCAACATAAAAGTTTCTTTATAAAAAATAAAAATTTTTAAAATATCATGGTGTAGGTTATTATATGGTCGGCCATGTCCGACTATACTTTCCTAATTGTTTTTATGTACCGACGTGATTTTGTTATTAATTAATAGAATAAAATGCTGAATAAAATGATATTTCTTTTGTTAATATAGGAAGTAGGATGCAATTTTTGTATTGGAAATTAATTAAAAACAAGTAAAAGTGCTATATTCGGCTGTGCCGAATCTTATATACTCTTCACCATAGTGTATTTTGAACATATTAGTTTAAAAATTTTTTTTCCGACTACATTATTATTACACCAAAAGCTAAACAAAATGAACAACAACAACGCTAAACGAAATAAAAATACACAACAGACATCTAAACATACATAACAAAAAAAAAACTCTATAAGGATCCCGAATATATATACTTCATAGGTCGAAAATTTATATTATAGAAATTACAAACGGAATGACAAACTTATATATACCCTTCACCTCACGAAGGTGAAGGTATTCTAGACGTGGCAAAAAAATATTTTTTTATATTTTTGAAAATGTTATGCAGAATCATTTCAGATTTCCAAAAAAAATATTGAAAATAGTTATATCGCCTTTTACTTCTACATCCAATTTTAAGGAACAATTTCTATAGAATTTCTAATAAGTTCTTCAGAAATACATAGTTATACACTAGTTCATTGGAACGTATGAATTCTGAATTTAATAAACTTAATTTCTTTATATAGAAGAGGATTTCACATGAAAATAAATAATTTCTAATATTTGAGAAAAAAATAAAAGAATTGAATTTAAAGTAGTGGAAAATTTAAATTTTGTTTGTTATTAGAAGAAAAATATTGTAGAAAAGAAATAACTATTAAAACAACATACACTTGCCTCTTTTTCGATTAAAAGAATAATTTTGAATTATCCGATAACTAATAATAAAGGCCTTCAAGGAAATCGTAAAAAAATAATTATTTAAAAATAATATTTTTTTTTTTGGAAATAATGAAGAAATTGCTATTGAACTCCTTTGACCCATTTTTGCTAGGATCATTGTAACCTTATTTACCGTGTGAAATACATAGTACATTTTTGGGAACATATTTATATGTTATAGTTTGTATATAGTCACGAATAATTTTTTTCTATAAAAGAAAATGTTGCAACTTTGAATGCGTCTAATTTTTTATAGGGACAGGAATGTCGAGAGTTTTAACGTGAGCACCTGCCTTGACGGCCTTTTATCACGGTGGTCTTTTTCATCCACTGGGTAGACTTGACAACTGTCTACCATACCCCCTTTGTTCTTCAATGAAGAACATAAGGAAAGAAGTAAATCTTTTTTCCCAATTCCGCACTCGATCACCTTCAACTATCAATCAACTTGAAAACATATATATATGACTTTTTTGCGATATTTCTAATAGTTCCAAAAAACCGAATTATTTCCAAAAATAAAAGTTTTTAAACCACTGTGTGATTGTGGTGGAGGGTACAAATACTTCTAACAATTAAATAAGTCTAATATATTTAAACCCATATTACACTATTTGTTTCGCGCTTCATCCCTTTTATCACGGTGGTCTTTTTCATCCACTGGGTAGACTTGAGAACGGTCTACCATACCCCCTTTGTTCTTCAATGAAGAACGTTTTTATAGGGACAATATAACTTAAGGAAAGAAGTAAATCTTTTTTCCCAATTCCGCACTCGATCACCTTCAACTATCAATCAACTTGAAAACATATAAATATGACTTTTTTGCGATATATCTAATAGTTCCAAAAAACCGAATTATTTCCAAAAATAAAAGTTTTTAAACCACTGTGTGATTGTGGTGGAGGGTACAAATACTTCTAACAATTAAATGGTCGAATAAGTCTAATATATTTAAACCCATATTACACTATTTGTTTCGCGCTTCATCCCTTTTATAAACTGTGCATTTACCTAATAAATTCATATTCACCCTTAATATATTTTGCTTCTGCGTAGTGAAATGAATCAATAGAGAAGAATTCCACCATATAACATCGTTACCTTGATGTTTTATATATATTATACTAAAAAATATAATTGAAAAAATTGTAATTGTTTCATAAAGGTAATTAAAAGATAAAGTTATTTAAAAGAAATAAAAATTCATATGGAACGTAAGCTGTTAAATTAAATATTTTATGTAATTATTTGTTTTGATTGAATTTAATAATTTTTATTTACACAAATTTTGATAAATTACCTGTAAATCGAAAAAAATAGATTTGTTATTTACATTTTTATAAATCTGTATTAATGTGAGATATTAATGTGTAAAAATATTTGCACTTTAAAAAGTTATTATATCAGTTTACATCGTTAAAAATATTCATAAATTGGTAGTACTACATTATAAATAAAACTGCGTTTATTATAATATTTTATATAAATGATTAAAGAAATTATAAACTAAAACACTATATAATCTACTCAGAATTTCATAACGACCCGGAATAGACATACTGTGAGCGTCAAAATATTGTGTACAAAACATTTTGTTATAATAAAGCTGTAATTTTCTGCATGGGATAAAAAATAAATTATAAATTTGTGTGTTTTTTTGTTTTATTACATTGTTATTTACTTAATTTTAAAATAACTAGAAACTTTTTTGCAATAACTTAAGTAATTAAGCTATGAAAAAAGTTTACAAATTACATCTTTGGAATTTTAACGAGGTAGTACTGTAAAAAATCCGTTATAAGTATTTGGTTGTTTAATTTTTTGTATTTTATTCAGAAATGTTGTTGATTTTAATTTGTTGCAATCGGATTAGTAAACTTTTTGTGGAAAGTACCAGTACAATACGAAGATCATTACATGGAAATGAGTTATATGGTCGATACCCACGAAAGAAGCCACTAATATCTACTGTTAATCAAAGATGCTTCTTTTTGGAATAATGTCCTGTTTAGCGACGAATGTAAATTTGAGGTGTTCGGTTAGAAAAAAAACGTAAAAGTATGGATTACAAAAAAATGAGTATGCCGAACAAAATTAATATCCACGGTTAAGTACGGAGGGGGTTCGGTAATGGTGTGGGGATTAGGATATTCAATTGTTCGGGTTTTTGTCTTATTCGGTTTATTCGACAAATAATTATTTGAGGTTTTACGTTAGCCGGTTAATAATCGGATAATTAAAAATTATTCGGTTATTGGAATAAAAGGAAACTAGATGTTATTATTGCTTTTAACAATAATTTTCTTCATATAAACCCTGTAACAATTTTGAAAAAAAAAAACATTCATAAATGGAAAAGTTGATAAGCATGTGAAAAAAGATTCCACTTATAGAATTGCGTACTCCGATTTTTATGTCCTTATAAAAGGATTTCAAAGTTTAAAGGACTACAAACGAATATTTAAAGTATTTATATGTATTTTATAATGCTAATATTGGTATCAAATGAAAGCATAGAATCTGTACATTCTATCTGTATTATTTACCTGTCTCACTTAGAAAAAAACAAAAAGAAATTAAATTTAAAAAGGTTTCATTTTCGACTCAAAAGCTTTTAACTTTCTTTATGATTTCCAATTCCTTCTTGATGATCTTGACGATTTGAAATAAATTATATTATTTCGAAGCGGAGGAACTCAGCTTCATTTGAAATTAATATTAATACCAACTTTTTAATATAAATTTGGAATTCCCTCATTTGAAATTGGATGTTTTTAAACTTTAAAGTCCTTTTACAGGAGTATAAGAGCTGATTATATGAGTTAATACTAATGGTCCACAGTTTCCTATACTCATAGATTTTTTCATGTTTGAAAATAACTTTTGCACGGTTTATAAACAAAAATATTATTTTCACTTCTTTCACTTCAATTCTTTGTTTGGTTTTTTATCAAATGCTTGAAATTATTCCTGTTTATTTTAAAAGCTTTTCTATATAAAGACATTACTGTTTTTAAGATTTTCAACGAGTTCTAGAAATCATACGTTCCACTATAACTGTTGCTGAAAACTTTTTAAAAATACTTAAGAACACAACAATGTTCCCAAAAAAAAATGGTTGTAAAAATAAATGCGATATAATTATTTCCATGATTTCTTTTTAAAAATCATCAAATAAATTTTCTTTATTATAGAAAATTGATTAAGATATTAAGAAAAGAAGAAAATTAATTATAACAATATTAAATTTTGTAGAAAATACATAATAATTTTACTGCTAAATAGTGAGTTTTTCTTAATCGGTTAATTGATAGAAATTATTCGGTTTATTCGTTATTTGAAATTTGACAATTTTCATTTATTCGAACGATTAATCGTCAAAAATTAATCGATTAACCGAACAACGATTAATCGTGGGGATGTATGGAAGTTTGATTTTTATTGAGAATACAGTAAATACTGATTATCTGAATATTTTGAGAAACAATTTGACAAACCAGAAATTGGGGTTGCGAGGTTCTTGGATTTTCTGGAGTACTGGATCATCCTCCCCAATCACCGGACTTAAATCCAATCGAACGTTTGTGGGAGCATCTAGACCGCCAGATTCGAAAAAGGACAATTATCAATAGTGATATGCTGATCCTTTATAATGGAGGAGTGGCAGAAAATTTCATCTAACGCAACAAAAAAAACTTGTGGAATCTCATGCCTCGAAGACTAAGTACAGTTATTAAAGCAAAAGGAAAAGCAACAAAATCCTTTATTTTTGTTAACAAATGTGTCCATTTTTTTGACGCCAAAAAAATGGGATATATTTTATTTTTGTTTTATAAATTTAGTCTAAGTAAAACATTTAACCATAAACCCTTAAAAAAGTTTATATATTTAACAAGTACGAAAGTATAGTCGGGCATGGCCGACCATATGATACCCTACACCATGAGTATATTTTTACAATTTTTACTTTTATAAAATTTTTATTTTTTGTAAAGTTAAAATTTTGTAGTTGGATGGAAACTACTACGGAAATCTCAACTTACAACACATCAGCAGGAGCGCCTTGCAAGTCATACGAAGACTTATGTTCAAGGTCAAAAAAAGAGGGTCACACAAAAACTTTTTTCAATCTCAAATGAGGAAATTGCTGATACATTTAACGAAATGCTGAAAAAGGAAAACCAACCTATGGATGCCGTACATATTGCAACTATTCTTCCTAATGCATCACCAAAACGACTTAAGCGAATTGTGGAAAGTAAACCAACTCCAACATCACAATCAAATTTTACTGAAGAGGAAGCAATAGCGCTTATGTTGGAACTGGGTCTCAGTCGAAATAAGTACCAAATATTAAGGAAAGCTCTGCATGAAAAAGGACACAATATATTACCATCATACAAGGCGATCCAGGAAAAAAAACAAACTATCCTACCATCACCTATTGCTGTTAATGATGTGGAAGCTTGTATATATTATCTTTGCTCGAAAACACAGCATCAAGAATTGTGTCAGACTTTCAGAAGACCAACTAAGGAAAATTAGTTTTGAAGTTTGGAGAGAGAGTAAGTTTCTTACATATGTGTTGGAGTTACACAGAACTCGTATGTGAGAAGAGCGTAACGTTGTTGTTGTAAAAAAATGACAGCGTGGTGTTAACTCTTCGAAGCAACTCCTTGTCGATTCTAGTTATTTTTTGAAGTAATTTCAAAATCACGAAAAAACCTTCTCGCCGTATTACCGTCATTTGTACTACCGCAACTTGGAAGTGGTTTGTCGATGTTTAATCCCATCTGAACTTTAAATTGTTCTTGGATTCTGCTTTTTCCGCAGCTCTCAGTTCTTTCAATTCTTCATTATTTTTTGTTAATTTAGTAAGATTCTCTAGCACACTTTTATATTTAAGGTCGTATGCTATGTGTAAAAAATCGTATTCTGGCATGAAGTGGTGATATTCCACTAAATCTTTTATTGTTTTCTTTGACTCCTTTATATATTCAAATCCAATGGGTCTACAAAAATTTTTTGAACCCGGAGTTGTATTGATCCATATATCTTCAAATGAATTTCCGATGCTTGACGATGATGGATTAAAGGAATATGAACGAATTCGTAATGTCACTAATGATGACATAAATACACTTTTGTAGTCTGCTAATGTCCGACTTCCACAAGCTTGTTTGTATTCTGGAAGTGCTGATAAACCGTCACATCCCCACTTACACATTAAGACAACATTACAGTTATGAATTTTCCTTAGTTGGTCTTCTGAAAAGTCTGACACAATTCTTGATGCTGTGTTTTCGAGCAAAGATGATATATCAATACAAGCTTCCACTTCATTAACAGCAATAGGTGATGGTAGTATAGTTTGTTTTTTTCCTGGATCGCCTTGTATGATGGTAATATATTGTGCTTTCCTTAATATTTGGTACTTATTTGGACTCAGACCCAGTTCCAACATAAGCGCTATTGCTTCCTCTTCAGTAAAAATTGATTGTGATGTTGGTATACTTTCCACAATTCGCTTAAATCGTTTTGGTGATACATTAGGAAGAATAGTTGCAATATGTAAGGCATCCATAGGTTGGTTTTCCTTTTTCAGCATTTCGTTAAATGTATCAGCAATTTCCTCATTTGATATTGAAAAAAGTTTTTGTGTGACCCTTTTTTTACCTTGAACATAAGTCTTCATATGACATGCAAGGCGCTCCTGCTGATGTGTTGTAAGTTGAGATTTCCGTAGTAGTTTCCATCCAACTACAAAATTTTAATCGAAATTTCTTTTGATTTCCATCCACAGACTTACTTTTTACATCAAAAAGTTTTCAATTTTTGATATGCCTGTTTTGTCATTGATTTGCCTGATTCTACTATATGTAGTTTTTATAGAAATGCAGTCATTGATATTTCTTATTAGTAAATGAAACAAAATTATCATTACATTATATTTTTACCTACATGATAATAAACGAAACAGAACGAAATGATCTGTCGAAAAAATTGAGGTAAAAAATAGTTATAAATTTCTGAAAATTTAAGCATAATAGTTTCTTTCAATTATAAGGATAAGAAAACAAATAGAAAATAGGTAAATATAAGATTTAAATATGTTCTGTCATATTTAATACTAAAATATGAAAAAGATGAAATTAAAGGACACAGGTTAAAATGAACATATTTTTGAATGTAATTGAGATATTGGCTTGAAATTTTTTGTAAAGGGTCGAGAATTTCCATATGTAACTAAAAAATGATATTAAGGGATAAATATAGACTAAATTGTTGTAGCTATATGCGACCCTATTAAAATTTTGATATAAATCATAGTTTTAGAAATTAAACAAATATGTAATATATGACAAAATCTTTATTTATGAACAAAACTCAATGAAATTTTCAACACTTGTTAAATTTGTCATTTCAAATAAGAAAATGCAAAAAAAGGTCAAAGGGCATCCCGCAATTCCCAAAAATAGGAATGAAAATCCCAAAAATGGGATTTTTTACTTTTTTGCCCATAGGGTCCACATTTCTTTCAGGGCTGGGAAAATACATTTGGAGTAAATAGAAATCATATTGAGGTTTCCAAAACTGCTTTCAGTATTCTGATCCCAGCTTTGGATTTTAGAACATATCGCCCAAAGTTGAAGTTTTGATAAAAAATAGGTCATATTTGGAAGGATGCAGTGGCAACATTTTAAAAAATAGGACAAGTTTTTTTTGTAAAGCGTTCTACGTAAAGATACCTTTTAGAAAACTATAAAATTGTTATATGTTCTTAAAGAAAATTTTATTTTATTAATAAAAGAGTTAAGACACATTTTTGGCAAAAAGTTTTGATAAAAAATAGGTCATATTCGGAAGGACGCAGTGGCAACATTTTCAAAAAATAGGACAAGTTTTTTACGCCAAAGCGTTCTGCGTAAAGATACCTTTTAGAAAACTAAAATGTTGTCAAGACACATTTTGGACAAAAAAACGGCAAAAATCAAAAAAAATTTTAATTTTTAAATTAAAAAACGTATATTTTTGAATCTGTAAATGATATTGATCTGAAATTTTTTGTATTCAAAAAAAGTAAATTTTGTATCACTAAATTTTTAAATGCTTATAACTCGGATATTATAAGAGATAAGTAGTATGTCCAAGCATGTTTTTTTTCAATATCTCGTCGAGCGCTTTCAGAAAATATAAAAATCTTTGTATTTGGGTGGAAAAACAAAAAAAAATGGCACGAGTTTAAAAATTTTACAGGTCGTAGGTACCCTACTTTGAGCCGCCACAGCTCCGTCCCTGGGGCATCTGCGGGGTTCATCTTCAAAACTTAAACTCGAATACTCCTTGGCTACGCTAAATTTTATCCCGATCGGATCAGCCGTTTAGAAATGCCAGATTTATTTCCAAAAAATTTCCATTCTGCCCCACTGTGCAACAGAACCTGTTTCTTGCACACACATTTTGCTGATTTTTCGGCTCGAATTTAACTCGAATTCAATTCGTTTTCCGAGTTGGAAAAACAAAAAACATGTAAATATCGCTTACGAAGCATAAAACTCTAATTAAAATTGTGCTCGCGTGTTCAAAAATAAAACTCGCGATTTTGAATTTTAAAACGAGCGATATAAATAAAATAGCGATCGCGAGCGATATTTTTACCTACCCTGTGTTTTTTATTTCTAATCTTATATTTTCAGCAAAAACAATTCACAAAATTGCATCAAATGTGGCAGGTGATTTATTGAACAACAACTTTATAATAAATCCGGATTTTTTCTTATTAATTATGTAATAATTCATAAATAGCGTGGATTTTGTTGTAGAAATAAAACTGGGTTAGTTAAATAAAAAAGTGAAATATTAAAAAAATTATAAAGTAAATGAAAATTTAATTTTTTATGTTCGTTCTTTCTTTTTTTATTAATTGTTGTTGTACTTCTTTAAATTTGTAATAAAAATAAGATGTAAGATAAAAATCACTAAGTTGACAACAATTTTAAAAAGCAAAGAATAAACAAACATAAAGAAATAAAAAAGTGTCTTTACTTTATGAATAAGAAAAGAAAATCAGAAAAAGTTACCTAAGAAAATGAAAAAGAACTAATCCTGTTTGTTATTGTTTTTGCACTGTTTTTTAGTCTGTTACAAAAAGTAACCACAAAACTACATTAATTTCATTCTCTTTTTAAGAAATGCGAAAAATAATAAACAAGAATACATAAATGTTTCATTCTTTTTGTCCTTTTTATTTCATTCTCTTCTGTCACTTATTCTGAATTCTTTTCGCAGTAACAGTGACAAGTGAACTTAAATAGTTAAAAAAATTAAAAATTAGTTTTGAAAATGTGAAAAATGTTCCCAATCACCGCCAAATTCTTCTTTGGACAACATATTTCTTATAGAGGCTGCAAAACATATATCGTATCAGCCAGAAACTCCACCTGACGTCACATACCAGATTTTCCACTTGATGCAAAGAACATCCAACAACAATCAACATTAAATTCATATGAAATAGTTAATGAAGAGAATGCATTTTTAAAGAACCAACAAGTGTTGACTGATCTTCCTTCAACACGAGTAAGTATTTTTTGTACATATAAAATATGTAAATAGTACAAACTTCTTTTTCTAGGAAATTAGACAACTAAATGAAATTAAGGAGGCACTGTATAATGATATTTTGGAAAATAAACATCTCACCAATATCGCCAAGTCAATAATATCATTAATATTAAATCGTGATCCCAACAGAGAGTATATCTTTGATTTGTATATACAAAGTGTATATTTTAATTATTATTTAATTAAACATTAATTATTATTTAATTATGTAATAATTCATAAATAGCGTGGATTTTGTTGTAGAAATAAAACTGGGTTAGTTAAATAAAAAAGTGAAATATTAAAAAAATTATAAAGTAAATGAAAATTTAATTTTTTATGTTCGTTCTTTCTTTTTTTATTAATTGTTGTTGTACTTCTTTAAATTTGTAATAAAAATAAGATGTAAGATAAAAATCACTAAGTTGACAACAATTTTAAAAAGCAAAGAATAAACAAACATAAAGAAATAAAAAAGTGTCTTTACTTTATGAATAAGAAAAGAAAATCAAAAAAAGTTACCTAAGAAAATGAAAAAGAACTAATCCTGTTTGTTATTGTTTTTGCACTGTTTTTTAGTCTGTTACAAAAAGTAACCACAAAACTACATTAATTTCATTCTCTTTTTAAGAAATGCGAAAAATAATAAACAAGAATACATAAATGTTTCATTCTTTTTGTCCTTTTTATTTCATTCTCTTCTGTCACTTATTCTGAATTCTTTTCGCAGTAACAGTGATCCCAACAGAGAGTATATCTTTGATTTGTTTATACAAAGTGTATATTTTAATTATTATTTAATTAAACATAGGATAGCACAGTGGGGCAGAATCAAAATTTGTTGGAAATAAATCTGGCATTTCTAAACGGCTGATCCGATCGGGATAAAATTTGGCGTAAGCCTAGCCAAGGAGTATCCGAGTTTAAGTTTTGAAGATGAACCCTGCAGATGTCCCAGGGACGGCGTTGTTGCGGCTCAAAGTAGGGGTACCTACGACATGTAAAATTTTTAAACTCGGGCTTTTTTTTTTTTTGTGTTTCACCCAAATACATTTAAAAATTTAGTGGTACAAAATTTACCACACCTTGATCCGCTTTTTTTGAATACCGGGCATAATTTTCGAATCAATTGTTAGTTAGACAACAAAATTTCCAATAATATACAAAAAATTTCAGACCAATATCATTTACAGATCCAAAAATATACGTTTTTTAATTTAAAAATTCAAAAAATTTTAGTTTATTGCAAAATGTGTATTAACTCTTTTATTAATAAAATAAAATTTTCTTTGAGAACATATAACAATATAGTTTTATAGTCTTCTAAAAGGTATCTTTACGCAGAACACTTTGGCATAAAACACTTGTCCTATTTTTTGAAAATGTTGCCACTGCGTCCTTCCGAATATGACCTATTTTTTATCAAAACTTCAACTTTGGGCGACATGTTCCAAAATCCCAAAGCTGGGATCAGAAAACTGAAAGCAGATATGGAAACCTCAATATGTTTTCTATTTACTCCAAAAGTATTTCCACAGCCCTGAAAAAAATGTGGACCCTATGGGCAAAAATGTAAAAAATCCCACTTTTGGGATTTTCATTCCTACTTTTGGGAATTGCAAGATGCCCTTTGACCTTTTCAATTTTTTGCATTTTCTTATTTGAAATGACAAATTTAACAAGCGTTGAAAAATTGAGTTTTGTTCATAAATAAAGATTTTGTTGTATATTACATATTTTTTTAATTTCTAAAACTATGATTTAATCAAAATTTAAATAGGGTCGCAGATAGCTACAACAATTTAGTCCATATTTATCCCTTAATATATTTTTTAGTTAGATATGGAAATTCTCGATTCTTTACAAAAAGCCAATATCTCAATTACATTCAAAAATATATTCATATTTTAGTATTAAATATGACAGAACATATTTAAATCTAATATTTACCTATTTTCTATTTGTTTGCTTATCCTTATAATTGAAAGGTCCTATTATGCTTAAATTTTCCGAAAATTTATAACTATTTTTTACCTAAATTTATTCGACAGATCATTTAGTTAGTTTCGTTTATGATCATGTAGGTAAAAATATACAGGTAATGATAATTTCGATTCATTCACTAATAAGAAATATCAAAGACTGAATTACAGGTTATAGTAATATAGTCCTAAATGTTAATAGGTAGACAATTCGTAATTTTTTATTTCGGAATACCTTAATAGGAAATGACAAGAATTGGTATATAAGTAAACTTCTCAGATTTTAAGTACCATATTTCATAAATCTACAATGAAGATTACATTAAAGTACGAAGAGTTGTGTTCCATTTTATGGAGTGTATCTTCAAAAGGGCCAGAAAGAATTGAAGACATTTCAAATTATAAAAAACTACATATAGTAGAAAAGTAGACAAAACAGGCATATCAAAAATTGAAAACTTTTTGATGTAAAAAGTAAGTCTGTGGATGGAAATCAAAAGAAATTTCGATTGAAATTTTGTAGTTGGATGGAAACTACTACGAAAATCTCAACATACGAAGACTTATGTTCAAGGCCAAAAAAGAGGGTCACACAAAAACTTTTTTCAATCTGAAATGAGGAAATTGCTAATACATTTAACGAAATGCTGAAAAAGAAAAACCAACCTATGGATGCCGTACATATTGCAACTATTATTCCTAATGCATCACCAAAACGACTTAAGTGCATTGTGGAAAGTATACCAACTCCAACATCACAATCAAATTTTACTGAAGAGGAAGCAATAGCGCTTATGTTGGAACTGGATCTCAGTCGAAATAAGTACCAAATATTAAGAAAAGCTCTGCATGAAAAAGAACACAATATATTACCTTATACAAGACGATCCAGGAAAAAAACAATCTATCCTACCATCACCTATTGCTGTTAATGATGTGGAAGCTTGTACTGATATATCATTTTTCTTGAAAACACAGAGAATCTTACTAAATCAACAAAAATAATGAAGAATTGAAAGAAGTGAGAGCTGCGAAAAAAGCAGAATCCAAGAAGAATTTAAAGTTCAGATGGGATTAAACATCGACAAACCACTTCCAAGTTGCGTTAGTACAAATGAAAAAGAGGGAAAGTATAAGAAATATATTGTCTACCTTTTTATTTAAATGTGTGTTTTTTATCTGTAGTTATGTATGTACATATGTATATTGATGGACATGCAAGTGATCTTTAACATTTTTTTTATTTATTATTTTTCTCTAAATGCGAAAGAACATTTTCTTTCTTACAAATATATTGAAAACAACAAAAAAATTTAAAATTTTGTTTTTGTTTTCAATATATTTATAAGAAAGAAAATGTTGTTTCGGTATTGTGATATAGGCAGTTAGATTATTGATTATGAATCAAATGGTTTGGAAAATTTTATTATGAAGATAATAAAACACGTGTTGAATGATGTATGTATGTATGTATGTATGTATGTATGTATGTATGTATGTATGTATGTATGTATGTATGTATGTACGTATGTATGTATGTATGTATGTATGTATGTATGTATGTATGTATGTATGTATGTATGTGTATGTATGTATGTATGTATGTATGTATGTATGTATGTATGTATGTATGTATGTATGTACGAGTGTCTACTACTTTGCAGCAAATAATGTACGTACATATGTATTCGCGTACATAATTTTAATGGGAAACTTATTTGGTTATGTCATATTTATATATAAATTGATTATGCCTTAAAAATTTTAATTTATTCCATTTACAAAATTATAAAACTCGCGATTAACTCGTTTTGACTCGAATCGCGAGCGATTTCTATTTTACGCTCTTTAAATTTTCAACTCTTATCGCGAGTTTAAAAATTAAACTCGCGAGTCGAATAGATTTATTCGCCGGAAAATGAATTATTTAAATCGCTCGAATTAAACTCGCTCGCGAATTGAATTCGATCGCTATCTGTACCCTGTTGAAAACAAAAACAAAATTTTAAATTTTGTTTGTTTAAGTTTTGAAGATGAACCCAGCAGATGCCCCAGGGACGGAGCGGTGGCGGCTCAAAGTAGGGTACCTACGACATGTAAAATTTTTAAACTCGTGCCATTTTTTTATTTTTCACCCAAATACAAAGATTTTATATTTTCTGAAAGCACTCGAGATCTTGAAAAAACATGCTTGGACATACTACTTATCTCTTATAATATCCGAGTTATAGGCATTTAAAAATTTAGTGATACAAAACTTACCATACCTTGGTCCGCCTTTTTTTGAATACCGGGCGTAATTTTGGACCAAATGGACTCCTGTTAGTTAGACAACAAAATTTCCAATAATATACAAAAAATTTCAGATCAATATCATTTACAGATTCAAAAATATACGTTTTTTAATTTAAAAATTCAAAATTTTTTTGATTTTTGCCGTTTTTTTGTCCAAAATGTGTCTTGACTCTTTTATTAATAAAATAAAATTTTCTTTAAGAACATATAACAATTTTATAGTTTTCTAAAAGGTTATATATATTTTCTTTAAGAACATATAACAATTTTATAGTTTTCTAAAAAGTATCTTTACGCAGAACGCTTTAGAAAAAAAATTGTCTTATTTTTTTAAAATGTTGCCACTGCATCCTTCCGAATATGACCTATTTTTTATTAAAACTTCAACTTTGGGCGACATGTTCTAAAATCCCAAAGCTGGGATCAGAAAACTGAAAGCAGTTTTGGAAACCTCAATATGATTTCTATTTACTCCAAAAGTATTTTCCCAGCTCTGGAAGAAATGTGGACCCTATGGGCAAAAAAGTAAAAAATCCCATTTTTGGGATTTTCATTCCTGTTTTTGGGAATTGCGGGATGCCCTTTGACCTTTTTTTGCATTTTCTTATTTGAAATGACAAATTTAACAAGTGTTGAAAATTTCATTGAGTTTTGTTTATAAATAAAGATTTTGTCATATATTACATATTTGTTTAATTTCTAAAACTATGATTTATATCAAAATTTTAATAGGGTCGCAGATAGCTACAACAATTTAGTCCATATATATCCCTTAATATCATTTTTTAGTTAGATATGGAAATTCTCGACCCTTTACAAAAAATTTCAAGCCAATATCTCAATTACATTTAAAAATATGTTCATTTAAACCTGTGTCCTTTAATTTCATCTTTTTCATATTTTAGTATTAAGTATGACAGAACATACATTTGGTGTTGTATAAAATATTTGGACTATAACATTGTATATACAATAAAAAATTATAATTTTATTGTGAGCCACGCACAACAACACCTAAATCACCCCACACAAACCACCTTTTCCGCCCACCGAAATATAAAACACAATTTAATACAATATCATCAGTTAGTATAATTGTTTTTTAATTTGAACTGTTGATCTTACACATAATACAATTAATTCTTACAACCTACTTAAGTTAATTCCTAACACTACTTATTTTCTATAAAATAATCTGTCATATCGGTATACATATCCAGAAGGTAATATAAGTCCTTTAAATCTTCCTCGTTTTGAGATGATAGAGTTTCATAACAAATCCATCTTTTTCGCATAGTTGAAAGAACAGGATCAGAAGATAGAAGTAAACTATTACAAATATCTTCATTCTGTGATTGCCTGGAGCATTTTCTTGAGTTGAATAGTTGAACATTCTTAAAATCTCGATTCCTCGCTTCCTGGGCTTCTTCTGTTAACTCTCCAAGTGGAAGAATATTCGATTCAATTATTATTTGACCATGACACAATACTTTGTGTATTATTGGTATCCATGGATACAGAGATACAAGTAATTTAGAAATTTCAGATGTATATTCCCCAAATCGATTTCCATTAATTTTATGTTTACTATTTAGTGCCATTAAAATAGTGTTACTCCTTGTCGATTCCAGTTATTTTTGAAGTAATTTCAAAATCACGAAAAAACCTTCTCGCCGTATTACCGTCATTTGTACTACCGCAACTTGGAAGTAGTTTGTTGATGTTTAATCCCATCTGAACTTTAAATTCTTCTTGGATTCTGTTTTTTTTTTGCAGCATATATTTTCAAATGAATTTCCGATGCTTGACGATGATGGATTAAGGGAATATGAACGAATTCGTAATGGCACTAATGATGACATAAATACACTTTTGTAGTATGCTAATGTCCGACTTCCACAAGCTTGTTTGTATTCTGGAAGTGCTGATAAACCGTCACATCCCCACTTACACATTAATACAACATCACAGTTATGAATTTTCCTTAATTGGTCTTCTGAAAAGTCTGACACAATTCTTGATGCTGTTAATGATGCTTCCACATCATTAACAGCAATAGGTGATGGTAGGATAGTTTGTTTTTTTCCTGGATCGCCTTGTATGATGGTAATATATTGTGTCCTTTTTCATGCAGAGCTTTCCTTAATATTTGGTACTTATTTCGACGGAGACCCAGTTCCAACATAAGCGCTATTGCTTCCTCTTCAGTAAAATTTGATTGTGATGTTGGAGTTGGTATAATTTCCACAATTCGCTTAAGTCGTTTTGGTGATGCATTAGGAAGAATAGTTGCAATATGTACGTCATCCATAGGTTGGTTTTCCTTTTTCAGCATTTCGTTAAATGTATCAGCAATTTCCTCATTTGAGATTGAAAAAAGTTTTTGTGTGACCCTCTTTTTTTTTGACCTTGAACATAAGACTTCATATGACTTGCAAGGCGCTCCTGCTGATGTGTTGTAAGTTGAGATTTCCGTAGTAGTTTCCATCCAACTACAAAATTTTAATCGAAATTTCTTTTGATTTCCATCCACAGACTTACTTTTTACATCAAAAAGTTTTCAATTTTTGATATGACTGTTTTGTATACTTTTCTACTATATGTAGTTTTTATATAATTTGAAATGTCTTCAATTCGTTCTGGCCCTTTTGAAGATACACTCCATAAAACGGAACACAACTCTTCGTACTTTAATATAATCTTCATTGTAGATTTATTAAATATGGTACTTAAAATCTGAGAAGTTTACTTATATACCAATTCTTGTCATTTCCGATACAGGTATTCCAAAGTAAAAAATTACGAACTGTCTACCTATTAACATTTAGGACTATATTACTATAACCTGTAACTCAGTCATTGATATTTCTTATTAGTGAATGAATCGAAATTATCATTACCTGTATATTTTTACCTACATGATCATAAACGAAACAGTGGCAACATTTTCAAAAAATAGGACAAGTTTTTTACGCCAATGCGTTCTGCGTAAAGATACCTTTTTTCTAATTATTACCTTTTACAATCAATACAAATACATACATTTTAATACTCCACATAAAAATTACACATAAATTTAATAAATCCTACATACATTCAATAATTCAATTCAAAAATTTTCTAATTAAAATTTGGTTATTTCATGCATAATTTTTTCCATAATATACATTAAACATACATACAGTGAATCAACTAAGTTTTTTGCCTACCTTTTTTAAAAGAATTTTGTTTTTTATTCATACATAAAATTCGAAAAAACAGGTAAAAAGTAAATTTATGTTTTCCAATTAAAAATAGAGATTGTGTAAAATGGTAAAACCAAGAAAAAAATATTAAAATACAAATTTTGGTGCATTTGTTGTTGCATTTTATTATTTTCCATCATAATTTGCACTTCAATAAAGTATTTTGCATATTGAGAATTCCGGTTAAATCCGTTGGGGTTTTCAAATTATTTTTTAATTACTTTTTGGAATTTATTCCTTTATTGTTAAAAGGACGAGAGTTAAGTATTTTTCAATTCTAAAAATCATATCCGTTTTATGTGAAAATGTGATGTTATTTGCCTTAAAAATGTTTAAAGGATAGGTTAGGTTAAGAAGGGTTATACACCGCAAAAACGGTGTATATCCACTCGGAGACCATAAGGTCCATTGTGATTCCCTTCAAGAAGTGAAAATACAAAAACGGAAGAGCCAAAACACCACCACAGACACAAGAATGAAAGAAAATAGAAAAGAAAATAGGTAAAGAGTAGAGATTCAAAACAGAGAAGCCAAATCTAAATCTACCACAAAACAAAAGTTAAAGAAAATGGTAGAGATGTCATATTAATAGATAGTTAAATCCAGATAAGTAAATAATTATATATATAATAAAGAAAAAATCCACGTCCCCTTATAAAGCCCAGTTAAAGAAGTGACTAATTCCATTGACAAAACCTAGTAGACTGCGAGGGTTAAGTCCCGCAATTTCCCCCCAGTTCGCCATGGAACCTATTCCCTAGCCATTTCAACCTGAGGTTCAGTATCCTAGGACACTGGCAAATAATATGCTCGATCGTCTCCACTTCCTCCTCATCTTCGCATAATCTGCAATAGTCCGGTACATTACTGTCCCACTTACTGACAAAGGTTCTAACTGAGCAGTGTCCAGTTAGAATCCAAATCAGAACCCTTAGACTACGTCTATACAGTCCTTCTATGTATTTTGGTAGCACCCATATCAAGTTTTGGCCACAGGGCCTTTGATATTTTGCAATCCAATCTACTATTCCAGGACTGGTTAATGATATCACGTATTCTTTCGAATATTAACCTATTATAGTAATAAATGGTGGTTTTACCATCCTTTCCCTGTCATCTATATCAAGGTTCGAACCTAATCTAGATAGTTCGTCCGCAACCTCATTACATTACAGTGCCCTGGCACTCAACACAATCTAATGACAAACAGTCTCATAATGTCGCTAAGGGCATTTCTACAATCTACAACTAGGTGCGAGTGTACCGTGTGACAATCCAATGCTCTAAGAGCAGCTTGACTGTCAACATAAATTGTCACAACCGACCCCGGATCGATATGATTCCGAATCAGTTCCGTCGCTTTCCAGATCGCTAGGATCTCTGCTTGGAAGACACTACATTCGTCAGGGAGTCTGAATGACCGTTTTATGTTGATATCAGTGATATAGACACCGGCACCCGTGCCGGTCTCCATCTTGGACCCGTCAGTGAAAACTGCACACCCACCAAACAGTCTATCGGATACAAGCCAATCATCCATAGTTGGAAATTCTATCGAAGGTGTTTCCCCGAAGTCTAGAGTCGCGATATCATAATCTGTAATTTTGTGAAGGGAATTACCCTGATCAAGCAGACCTACTTCGTACAAAATTTTTGTATGATTGTCACGCGAAGGTTTCACTAAGGAAGACTCGTAGAGTCTTAGTAGATTCCTAGCCGCCACACCCGCTACAAAATGTTCTATAGGTAACAGGTTTAGAATGATGTCCAAGGCCGCTTGCTGAGTACTTCTAATGGCACCAGTAATGCCAATGGAGGCACACCTTTGAGCTTTATTGAGCAACTTCCTGTAACTGTCCTTTCTCAATGTCTCCCACCAGACAATGCAACCATAAGTTAGAATAGGCCTGACAACCGATGTATACTTAAATCCAATTTACCATATCTGGTTGCAGACCCCAGTTCTTCCCTATGGAATTCTTGCATGTGTAGTAGGCATTGAGACCCTTTTTCATTCTTTCCTGAGTATTTTCCTTCCATGACAGCTTGCTATCAAGGAAGATCCATAAATACTTAGCTCCTCTATATAAATTAATTCGACGCCATCTAACTTTGGCAATCTGAAATTGTCTACCTTATACTTCTGGTAAATAGCACCAGTTCCGTTTTACAAAGATTGACTCCCAGTCCCTTATCTTTCGCCCATAACGAGAGTTCACCTAATGCAATCTCCATGATGTCACTGATCGTGGATAGAAATTTTCCTTTGATCAGTATCACCACGTCGTCCGCATAGGCAACTATCTTCCTACCCTTAGATTCAAATAGCCTTAGGATACCGTTAACCGCTAGTAGCCACAGAAGAGGAGATAAAACACCTCCCAGTGGTATCCCCCTGGTAACCCTTCTCCTAATGCAATGATCCCCTAGGGTCGAGTTAATAATTCTACTGCTAAGCATACAGAAAACTTATGAGAACCAAACGCACTCACTAAACTTCAAAATTTCTTCGCAAAATTGCGAAGATATTATCACTTATTAGTTTTTCATATCACTTAAACTTAATGTTTATTTTTTTTTTCAACACTTTTCACTTATTCCGTGTGTAACACATCGAAATATTGCTCTAAGACCACATAAAGTATATATATTCTTGGACCTCGTAAGATTCTAAGACGATCTAGCCATGTCCGTCCGTCTGTCTGTTGTTGGCACGATAGCGTCCACAAAATAAGAGATATTGAGATGAAATTTTCCAAAATATATTTTATTGATCAGAAATATTTTTATTGAAAATGGGCGAAATCGGTCAGCGATTTCACATAGCCCATATAAAAATGTACCCCCCGGAATATTGTATAAATAGATTCAAATATTCACAAATTCGTTTGTCAGTTTTTGCATTGGTCAGTTTTTTGACGTCTGCAAAAGAATTCTGCATTATGGCGGACATAGGACAATAATTGGCCCTACCCCCCACATAAGGTCCCCTTTAGAAAATGACTAAATAGCTGATTACTGGCTTAAAAATGGGAATATAGCGATGGAATTCGACCAGTGTTGCCACAAAAAAATTTCTTTTCTAACCAAAATTCGAATAAAAAACAAGAAGGAAAGTATAGTCGGGCATGGCCGACCATATATAACCCTACACCATGAGTATATTTTTAAAATTTTTACTTTTTATAAAATTTTTATTTTTTGTAAAGAAACTTTTATGTTGAATATTACCATAATTCCAAAATATTTAAGCCATTTATTGATAAAAAACTAAAATTTCTAAATAAGGCTTTATATAGGTCAAATATAGGCCGATCCTCTGTAAATTTGGGAAAAGGATATATTTCTAAATAACAGTTAGTTTTGTTGAGTTTCATTGCGATACAAATGGTTACAAGTCAATTTTAGACGATTAAGTCATTTTTTTTTTTGAAGGGGGGTTTGTATGGGGGCTAGGGTCAAATATAGGCCGATCCTTACGAAAATCTGCAGTATCATTTATACTTATATAAAACTTATTTGTGCCAATTTTTAGAGAGGTAGCAGACGTAATTATAGCATAAAAAGTTCAAATCGGGAGATACGGTTGTATGGGGGCTAGGTAAAATAATGGACCGATTTCAACCGTTTTCAATAGGCTTCGTCCTTGTGCCAATAAACATGCTTGGTCCAAATTTCATCAAATTATCGGACGGACATGTCTTAATCGACTCAAAAAAAGATTCTGAATCGATCGGTATACTTTAAGGTGGGTATTGGACCAATATTTTTGTATGTTACAAACATCAGCACAAACGTATAATACCCTCCCCACTATAGTCGTGTAGGGTATAATAACCAAATTAAGAAAAAAGTAAACAAAATTATTTTTATTCCTTTTATGTTTTTACATTTGTACATTAAAATAACAAATTCATTTTCTGAAGTGGAACTATTTTAAATTTCGTCGTTAAACTGGTATTATGAAGACAGTTATGAGCGTTAAAGTAATTTTCTGTACGGGATCTTATATGAGACGTATGATCAATTATGGACCAATTCTCATAAAATCAGAGATATTTTAGTTCCTTTAATCCTTGATTATGTTGAATTTTGTTGCTATATTGCAGTACATTATGAGCTTTAAAGTCATTTTCAGTGAAGACTTTTTATAAGGGATATAGTCAATTATATACCGATCCTTAAAAATTTTGACAAATACATTTCCAATAAAACTTATCGCTATAGATGCTTTTTAAGCAATATAGTAATTTTCTGAATAGGGCATAATATGGGGGCTAGGTGATATCATTGACCGATATTTCGCATTTTCAATACCAATCAAACTGGGTCAATTAAATATATTTTGGCAAAATATTTCAGTTTTCTATCTTGTTTCTTTTCGACTCTATCGTGTTTTCAACAATAAATATATGTCTCTTCGCAGATTTGTGAACAAATGCAATTAATATTTATTTTAAAAAATAACTGAGTTTTTAACGCTTTTTAGCGCAATTTAAAAATACTCCACATATGACTTTTTGGAAAACAATTTTAAATTATAAAATTCTTCCCATTTTACAGATTTGGAGATTTTGTTCGAAATTCGGGTTTAAATTATAATACCATGTAGCGGAATTTGGGTTTAAATTATAATACCATGTAGAGGATGTTAGCATTACATCCATAACTTCAGAAATATTTCTAAACGTAATCTATCCAAATTATCCGACAAATTGACCAAAATGTAGAATTTAAGACGGTAAAATAAAAACTAGTATAAAACATCATCTAGAAAATGTAAATAAAGAACTAAAAGTCATGGTGAGATAATAGAAGTCAAAGATCATGAGTATCACATCTTTGCATATATCGCGATTATTGTTCGTCGTACGAGTTTAGATGTTATTACAACTTTTGTATACAATACAATTTCATTTTCCTTAGCTGTGTTACTTAAAAATACCAGTTGATTAATACTTTAAAGATATTATGATACTATTCTTGCATCAATTAGCAGAAAATACTTTATTTATTCTTATTAAATCATTTATCTTAGAATTTCGGCAAATTAGCACAGTATTTGTTTATGCAAAATTTCAAATAGGTATAGAAGTTGCAATTATACTTTAAATTTTTAATTTAATTTGGAGGAAATAATCTACTAAGTACGTAGACTATTCCCACCAATTTTTTTTCATAAAAATATCGCGAGTTCTTTACATAAAAAGTTCCAATAGAAATATTAAAGGAAGGAAGGACGAGTTTGAATCGACCCAAAAAGTGATTTTAAGTTCATTGATGTACCAAAAGGAGAGAGAGGATTCATTATTCACGGTGTTAGATTGACTAGTGTAAATAAATATTTTAAATAGAAATATAATAAATAATATTACGATGTTGTTATGATTTTAATCAACTCATTTAATATGTGGAAAACTCATAGGTACTTTTGCTAAATCCTACCCAATTAAGATATCGAAAAATACATACATAAGTATAACCAGTAGATGTACAAATTGCAGTAAAAAAAAATATCGAGTAGTAAAAAAAATTCCACAGGTCGATATGTATATTTACATAATTGATTTAAAACTAGAGATAAAAGAAGTTTTTTTTTAATTTTATTTTTGGAATAAAAGCAAACAGCATTTAGTTTAATTGTTTGCAAAAAATAACCAAAACGAAAAAATAATTCACATGTATACATGCAAAATAAAAATAACCAATTTTGGTTAATAATAACCAAAGTGGCAACACTGATTATCATTCAACTTGCAAAACAAAATCAACTCAGTTGCTGATCAGCATTTGGCGAAGTAAGATCTGTACGCTACTTTTTTAAAATCCACACAACAACATTTTGAGAAAGCCGAATATATGTAGGTGAATGAGACACAGCTGATAGTTTTTATATATGTACTTTAACGTGCGCTGTCTTTCAAAATTCATAATATCAATTTAACAGTTAGAATATACTTTTTAGTTTGCAGTCATTTTATTATTACAGTTTTATTTTGGGTTACATTTTGTTCTCTGCTGCTTTACCAATACAACTGAATGTGTAGCAGTATGTGTATGGGCAACATTGGCCTAAACACTCGAATTTTCAAAATCCCGTCATAGTGGATCTATATGGTAGGAGACCCACCTCCTGTCTGAATTTCTGCTCTTTAGATTTAACTATTCAGGCTGTCAGTTAGTAAAGTTAGAATATTATATACATACATAGATAGATTACAGATTATATATAGATAGATTACAGATTACATAATCTGGGCTGTACATGATTAATTTTATGTTTCTAGGTTCAATGTTATAACAATTTTTAAAAGTAATTTTAGAAGAACGAAAATGCACCAACAAGTCCCCTTTTCTGGGATATCCGGGCTCTTCATTTTTAATTACATGTTTCTAGGTGCAATATTCGAGACATTTCAAAAAGTACCAGTCTAAAAATGAAAAAGTACTAAAAGTCTTTTATAAATTCCAATTACTGAGAGCTCTACATCAGCCAAGCGCAGAAAGAGAAACTGTTATTGTAGTGGTGAGAAAATGCAAAAAAAACACTTAGAAAAAATATTTCCTAATTACGCTTGTTATGATCAAGTTTTATAACAAGTAAAATGGTAAATTTTACAGATAAAACATATCCAAAGAAAATAAAAATGTTAATTTCTTCACAAAGATTAGATTTTTTATATAAAATGTTTTAAAAAGGATTAAAAATATCGTTTTTATGTATTTTTACTATTATGCATTCCTGAAAAGTTTTTGGAGTGTATAAGTTTTTTGCAAGTTACTCTCTTGTTTGAAAATGATGTTGTTGTTTTTACATATTTTGTTTGCAATTCCTTTATTTTTTGCGCTCTTGCAATGAGTTTTATTTATGATCGGGTTATGTACGTGTGAATTGCCGAAAATCTTCGTAATTAGAACAATATAAACGCGCAACGCTGCTCTACATACATGTTTAATTTCATGTTTCAAAGTTTAATTTTAAAAAAACTTAAAAAAGTACCAGCTGGAGAACGAAAAAGAACAAACAAATTTCACTGGTACTGGGGTGCGAAATAACACCCCATATTTTGTGTTTCTAAATATAAAAATATTATCAAAATTTGCTCACTTTGTTTGAATTAAATTAAATTTTCCGTTTTCACCCCCTTTTGGTCCGTTTTTATGTATTCATATGTATGTTAGTAAACAAAAAACAAGTACGAAAGTATAGTCGGGCATGGCCGACCATATGATACCCTACACCATGAGTATATTTTTACAATTTTTACTTTTATAAAATTTTTATTTTTTGTAAAG
>NC_060950.1:47209398-47210559 GCF_022045245.1 Lucilia cuprina | reverse complement strand
TCGGTATACTTTAAGGTGGGTATTGGACCAATATTTTTGTATGTTACAAACATCAGCACAAACGTATAATACCCTCCCCACTATAGTGGTGTAGGGTATAACAATATTTTATGAGAAAAGTACAAAAAATGGGTACAATCTTGAATGTCTTTTAGTGTCTCTTCTAGTTTATGAGATATAAGGTTACCAAATTTACCCGTTTTTATCCTATCTTAGGAGGTAACTCTAAAAATTCATATTTCAAAATCGTCTTAGTGGGTCTATTTGATGGGAGACCAACCTCCTTCAACCGTTTAGACTGCGATGATGAATAAGTTAGTCAGTAACGATATATATACCCAATATAAGGTCTCCTACTGAAAATGACTGGCTTAAATATATAAATACAGTGACCAAATTCGACACATATAAGTCTTATGCGAGCCAAAAGCAATCTTGGTAGATTTAGTGAGAATCGGTCCATAATCGACCCTACCGCCCATACAAGGTCCACATCATAAAATTACTTTAACGCTTATTACATGCCAAAGAATTCGAATGTAGCAATAAAATTTGACACAATTAAGGTCATTGAAAACCAAAATCTCTCTACTAACTTTTATTTGGATCGGTCCAACCATTTTTATAACCCTACACCCAATTATAAACCTATACAAGTTTGTTTAAACTTATACAAGTTTTATACAAAATAACAAACTTTGTAGAAAATTTTATGAGTATCGGTTCATAATTGACGTACAAAATTGAACAAAAATATTTTGTTTTTAAAAATTAATATGTTGTTAGGTCAAAAGACCTCGGAACATAATTGACTTACTCATATTATAAGAAGAATGAATGTATATTCGGGCATGGCCGACCATATGATACCCTACACCAGTCAGTATGTTAAAAATGTTGAATATTAAAAAAAGCATTTGATTTGTTTTTACACCATTAAAAATGATGGGGTGTATATTGATTTTGTCATTCCGGTTTTAACACATCGAAATATTGGTCATAGACCCATATACGTATATATATTCTGGGTCCTTATTAAATTTTAAGATTGTATAGCCATGTCCGTCTGTTTGTTGAAATTACAATAGCGAACAACGGGAGGAGCTAGACAGTTGAAATTTCCTGTTCTCTATTGGTTTGTTTGATATTGAAAATGGGTAA
>NC_060950.1:47170442-47209298 GCF_022045245.1 Lucilia cuprina | reverse complement strand
AGGGGACTTACATATATGGGGGGTGATTACTAACACATTTTGCATGAAATTCGGTAGCTAACATTGAGGTAGATAACCTCAATTTGTTAAGCGTTTAAGTCATTTTCTAAAGGAGACCTTATATGGACGGTAGGGTCAGTTATGGACCGATCCACATACGATTTTGTAGAGAGATTTTGGTTCAAGAGTAACTTACATACTTTTATCACATTTTATCGCTATACTGTATTTTTGAAGCAGTAATTAGCGTTAAAGTAATTTTCTTAAGGGGACCTTGTATGGGCGGGATGGCAAATTATAAACGGATCCTCCCTAAATTTCGTAGAGAGATTTGGGCTGGCATAAAACTTATGTGTGTCAAATTTCTTCACTATATTCGAATTTATAAGCCAGTAATGAGCGTAATTGTTATTTTCAGAGGAGACCTTTTTTAGGGGAAGGGTCATTTATGAGCCGATCCAAAAGAAATTGGTGCAGAGATTTTGACTCGTAAGAAATTTATTTCTAAACAAATTTCGTCACTATATTCGTATTCTTAAGCCAGTAATGAGCGTTAATCATTTTCAGTGGGGTTAATATGGGGTGTGGGGTCAATTATGGACCGATCCTAAAAAAATTTTGGCTCGTATGAAACTTATTTCAGTCGAATTTCATCGCCATACTATTAAAAGAGTTATGCTCTTTAAAGCTATTTCTTGGAGGTCCACTTGTATGGGGGCTATCCGAAAAAGTGGACCGATATTGCCCATTTGCAATACCAAGCAAACCTTAGTAATAGAAAATATTTTTGAGAAATTTTAACTGTCTAGCTGCTGTGGTCCCTATCAAAAATGCTCACATGAATGGCAAAGTTCTTCATTTTAAATTTGAAGATTCAAGCTCTAATAGTTTTTCAGATATAAAATGTTTCTGTTTAGTTATTGTGGGGGCTTCAAGCTCCCCAGATGAAAGTCCGAAATTTTTCCTCCAAAATGTTCAAATATAACAGATGTATTGAAGTAACTTTTGCAAAATTTGAAGAATCTAGTTATATTAGTTTATTTATTGTATATATAAATCATATGCGAGGTGCCAAGCCCGTTGTACTCTAAATGTTCAGGTGAATGCAAAAGTTTTTCAAGTAAAATTTGAAGATTATAAGTCTAGAGAGAATCTAAAATTTAATTTGTCCAGCTAAATACAAATTTTTACTACACTACAATAATTTGGCATTTTATGTTGTACATCTGTTATACAACTACATTACGATTACCCTCTAACTAGACTGAATTGTTATGTTTTATTGTTTTTAGTATTTAATTTAATTTATTACATAAATATGTATATGCAAATATGTATGTGACAGACTGAACCGAAAAAAATTTAAGTTTAGATAATTAAATTTAAAAGAATGCTATGAATTCATTTGATTTCAATATTTTAAAAGATTAAAATATTGCAATGGAATTTTTCGAATTTCTTTTTACACCCACCATCAAAAAAGAAAGGGGGTATATTGATTTTGTCATTCCATTTGTAACACATCGAAATATTGTTCATAGACCCACAAAAGCATATATATTCTGGGTCCTCATTAAATTCTCAGACGATCTAGCCATGTCTGTCCGTCTGTCTGTTGAAAGCGCGATAAAGTCCGAATGAAAAGAGCTAGAGGGTTGAAATTTCACATAAATATTTCTTATAGGTAAGGTTTGTTTGGTATTGCAAATGGACAATATCCACGTTTTCGGATAGTCCCCATACAAGTGGCCCCTCGAAAAGCAGCTTTAACAGTCATAACTTGTTGAAAATACGAATATAGCGATGAAATTCGAGATAAGTAAATTTGTTATGATCCAAAATCACAATGCAAAATTTTGTGAGAATAGGTCCATAATTGACCCTACACCTCATATATGGGCCCCTTCAGAAAATGACTGCATCGCTCATTAATGGCTTAAAAATACGAGTGTAGCGGAGAAATTTGACACAAATAAATTTAATAAGAACCAAATTCTGTCTTCCAAATTTTATGAGGATCGACCCATAATTGACCGTACCCCCCTATATAAGGTTCCTTTCAGAGAATTACTTTAACGATTATAAATGGCCTAAAAATACTAGTATATAGATGAAATTCGACATTATTTTCATTCGAGTCAGACGAGGTTTGATGGTGGGTATATAAAATTCGGCATAGCCGAATATAACACTCTTACTTGTTTATTACTGCAATTTTTACTGGTTGTACTTATGTGCGGAAAAGCATTTATCGATATCTTTATTTGTTTAGGAGTTAGCAAAAAGTTCCATGTTTTTCAAATTATATTGATTTAAATCATAAAAAACCATAATATTATTTTACTTATACACTAGGTAATATGATTTTCATTCACCTTTTGGTGCACTGATCATCTTAAAATCATTCCGAATTGGAACCAGACCAATTTAAGATTTGTAATAAACAGATGCTGTGATAAATCGGGATTCTGAGATAAACCAAAATATATCTATTAGTAATAATTTAACTCATATTCTAAAGTAACATAGCTAAGGAAAAAGACCACAAAATAATTTTAAATTAAATGATGGCCAAAATATTAGAAATTATATTACACTAGCTAATACCCGGTGTGCTCCGCTACCCCTATCGAAATTAAATACATAATAACAACCTCACCGCACCCCTCATGGGTAGTCCGCCAATTTAATACCCAAAATGTTTATATGGATGTTAAAATTATTCAAGCAAAATTTTCAGATTGTAACTGTAAGTTTTCAAGATAAACAAATTTTTGTATTTAATTTATATGGGATGTGCCACACCCCCATGGGTAGACCGCCATTTCATTACCCAAAATGTTAAAATGGATAAATGTAATAATTTCCAAGATGAACGAATTATTGTATTTAATTTATATGGGAGGGCCACGCTTCCTAACGCTAGTCCGCCCACTTTTTATTCCAAATAATTATAAACAGATTCGTTGCCACAACCAAATTTATATCCAATCAAATTTGGTTGGTTAGAACAACTACCACATAAATTAGTTGCAATTACCGAATATTTCATTTGTTAAAACTATGTTTTTAAAACACAGGTAAATTGTTAGTAACGAATTATGGGTTGAAGTCATTGATTGAGTACGGTGACCGAAACTATCAATATAAGTAAACAATAAAAATACTCGTATTGTTTTATATTTATTTAATTTTTTATTTCATAGTAGATATACATATACATATTATTTGTTTTTACATTTTAAATTCAAACCTTACTGTACGCTCATTAATCCATTAATAGCGCCAATCTTATTGGCGATGCCCACAAGATCATAATCACAGGCAGTTTAAAATCAGCCTTCTTTAACCATCGATGTATTTGATGCAATTTATGGTTGGTACATATTTCCTTGGGTAATTGGGGTAATGAAAGCGCTCTTGATAATATCAGTTTCAGTCTCTTTAGCCAACAGCAAAGCTACAGCCTTAGCCTTCGTGGTACCGTTTTGTACCTTCGAGGCAGGTTTGGTAGCAACTTTATTGTACTAAGCAGCACGAGCCATGAAGCTTCTTATCGGCAGATAGCTTCTTCTTGCTAGAAGCTTAGTTTCAATGGGGGTTTGCTGCAGTTTCCTTTTTTCCACCAGCCGAAACCTCAACTTTATTGTTTCTTATCATTAGGCTTAGATCTTTCCGTTGGCTTTTCTATAAAAAAAGAATTGTAGTAATGATATAACACCAAAAACTACAAAGCTTACAATTATTTGTAGTATTTCATTTTATTTATAAAATTTTGCTCTTTTTTATTTCTTTATTATTTAAGTACTAAAGTAAACTATATGTGATTGTATATTAAATTTGGTTGGAAATACCGAACATTATATAGTTTTAATTTAATTATTTTGGTACCATAACCATAGAATAATTTTATACATAGAAGCGAATCTGAGCATGACAGAACCTAAGTCTGCTGTCAAAAACCTAAGTCGTGAGAATGTATTAGTTGAAAAATATGTAACCCAACAAACACAAACTCTTTCGTTTAAAAAGTTTTTATATTTTTGTTTGACATTATATTTCGATATTTTATGAAATAATGTTTTGAATTAGCCATTTTTATTTAATATCAGTTGACCAATGTAAGAAACATCTTCGTTAAAAATTATTCTTAATTTTAAATAAACTCTTTGTGTTTGCTGGGTTGAGTCAATATTGACACTTAAAAATTATATTAAAAAAATAAAAACTATTGAAAAATTTGTTTTTTTTTCTGAAAATGTTTTCAATAATTTTATAGGAAAAACATAACTTTTAGCAGTGTTTATTGCAGCAGCAGGGGCTATTTTGCCAAATGAATTGTGCTAATGCTAAAATTAACGCTTGATATGAACGATTATTGTTAATTTCAAAGCAGCCCAAATGCAGTCAAAGTACACCCTACACCACACTAATAGGAACGGCATTTTGTTTATGTCTTAAAGTTTGTAACACCTGCGTCGATATAATGATGTAATCCGTCCATAAATTAGCCTATTGAAATATTTTGTAAGCGGTACATGCTATACAAGAATAGGGTATTTATAAAATTCGACTCAACAAATTTTATATATACGAAATTTTGACTATATATTATTAAAATGAGTAGTACATTGATTAATTAAGCAAACATCAATCTCTTGAATATAACTTCTACATTAAAAAATACTAAATAACTTATTGCTACTTACTCGCAATGTGGTAGGGTATGATGTATTCGGATACATTTTGTACTTTCATATTTTTGTTATTTTATGTAAACAAAAATAAAAATACTCATACAATTATATTAAATTCACACAGAACCTGTACATGTAAGAGAGTAATATTTCTTATGCTCACTTTCGTATCTATTTATTAATTTATGATCGTAACTAAAAACAAATGTTTGGCATTAATAAACAAAATTTTGATTACAAGTACTGATATTTACATTTAAAGCAAATAATTATATATTTAATTCGATCTTGCTAAATAATATAATTAAAATAATCGTTTATAAAGCTCAAGTTGGTAAGATTAACAGAATTAAAAGTTAGGCGAACCTTTATTCTTAAAATTTCAGGACTCTAACTATTATTTCAAGATAAACAAATTTTTGTATTTAATTAATTAATTATCATGGGTAGTCCACCAATTTATTACCCAAAATGTTTACATGGATGTTATAGTCCGCCAATTTATTACCCAACATGTTTACATGGATGTTATAGTTATTCATGCAAAATTTTTAGATTCTAACTGTAATAGTTTCTAAGATAAACAAATTTTTGTATTTAATTTGTATGGGAGGTGCCATACAAAATTTGAGGACACTAACTGTTATATTATCTCAAATACAGTAGTTTTCCGATTTAACGACCATTCAATTCTACGAACATCGCATTTAACGAACAAACTAATTTTTCCTATTGACTACCTTAAATAACGAACAAAACTTGTTTTTTGTACTCTGTTTAACGAATTAATATAAATATTATTATGTAAATTAAGATAAAATACATTTATCAAAAATAACAAATAACCTAAGTTGTAGCAAGCGGTGCTTTTATACCCAAAACTGTAACTTAATCTGGGTTCTTATTAAATTTTAGTTCGATGTAGCTATGTCCGTCCGTCCTTCAGATAATGACTTTAACGCTCAATACTCGCTTAACAATTCGAGTACGCCGAGTACTAACCGATATCTCTAACAAATTTTATGGGAATCGGTCCATAATTGACCTTACCTTCCATATCAGGCTCCCTTAAGAAAATTACATCAACGCTCATTACTCGCTTAAAAATACGAGTATAGAGATGAACTTCGAGAAATAACTTTAAAGCTCATGACAGAATTAAAAATACAGCGATTAAATTCGACACAAATATGGTTTTGTGCTATTTTTATTAAAAAAGAATTAATTTTTATAAAATATATTTAAAAAATATTTTATGTACCTATTTTTAATTATTTTCCTACCAAAAACCCACGTTTTACTTAGTACTGCATATAACGAACTTTTCAATTTTACGAACAGGCTTGACAACATATGGGTTCGTTAAATCGGAAAACTACTGTATACGAATTTTATATTTTCTTAATGTGGGCGTGGCTCCTCGCCCACTTGAAAATTCAAAATAAAAAGCAGCCTATTACCTATTCCAAACATACAGGAATACGCTGTGAAAATTTCAAGAAAGTTCATCGGTTCATATATAAACTTACAAACAAACACAGAAATACTGACAATTGGTTTTATTTAAAAAAATATATTATTTTAAAAAAGGATATTATATTTTCAAAAATCAAATTTTATATATTACACCGTACAACAAATTGGGAAAAATTGTTGCACACATGAGCAAGATCCTATACGTTGGAAACTACATACTTGATATAATTAAACTACATTTTTGGTTTTTTATTTTCTGATCGTTTCTTCCTTTAAAAGGACTTTAAAGTTTAAAAAGAAGAGTAAGTATAATTATATTTATCTTAAATTTGGCTTGGTCTAGTAGGTCAATATAGGTATCGATTGAAAGAGGTGAATAACAGTATTTTTACAAATAAAATAGTTTTAAAATGTTAGAATAAAAAACTAAAAAATGTCCTTTTAAATTTTAATCCTTTAATATCCTTATTTTCTATAGTCAGTTTTTTTTAGAAAAAAATATATGTTATATTTACAAATATGGAGTTGCAGACTCCCAAATTTCATGTCTTTATCTTTATTAGTTCTTTGTAAAGAATATAAATGTTAAGATGTATTCAAATTAAAAAAATTTTTGTTGAGAATATTTTGTTTAATTTAATTTATTATTTATACCAATTACCTACCCCCATTATCCCAATGTTAATTTTTTATCCTAACGTTAAATTGACAGTTTTCAGACAAAAATATCTACCAATTAAACATTACCGGTAGTTGAGATAACAGGTCTTAAAATATATAAAATTTTATTTCGTATGATTATGGCGATTTAGTGATTAAAACATGAATGTTCCGAATTCTAAAATCAACTTCAGGATATGATAAGCGCAATATTAATATAAATGTAAAATATAATATAATTAATATAAACATTAATATCACGATGAAAAGCTACATAAAAAAACGTTTATATATGTTGACATAAATCTCTGCTCTTAATTTTATAATTAAATATTTAATGTATATCGTGGTTTAATAATTGCACATGATATACCTTCGCACTGTTGTATTTTTTAATAAAAACTATATAATAAACTACTTTGATAACATTATTGGGAGGTCAAAGATATTTTTAAAAGATATATAGACTTTAGAATAACTATAGAGTTCGGAATAATTATGTTAAATTAAAAAGGAAAATATGATTTCCAAGAAGGGATTTTTTTTTTAACATGAAAGGATAAAAAATGCAAGATATCCTTAATCGATTGTTATTCTTTCATATTCTTCAAAGTTTCCGCTTTTTTAACTTTTTATCATAGAGATAAAGAAACTCGGTTCCACAATAACAAATTTCTAATTTTTCTACATAATATTTTAACAAAAAAAGGACTTTGAAATTTTTAGAGGGGAAAATTTTATTAATTAATTTATGCAGATATTTAAAAAATATTATAAAAATTAAACAAATGGAGCTATGAAGACCAAATTTCAAACTTTTGTACTCCATTCTAATGTCTTTATTATGAATATTTTTTGTTGAACAATTTCGTATAAAATTTCAAGGATAATAAAGGATAAACTTTTATAAGGATAAAAAGATGTAAAAAAATCTTTTTATTCTTAAAAAATAAAACAAAATACGAGACAAAAATATTAGAAATCATTATGAATAGCCAGATAATAAACTTTATAGAGCACAATAACCTTCTATCTCCATACCAATCAGGATTTAGAACTAATCAATTTACTACTACCTTAATACTTGATGAAATAGAGAAAATTAGAAGAAATGTAGATGAAGGCAAGGAATCGGTGCTAGTCTTTTTAGACTTCAATAAAGCTTTTGATTCAATATTAAAATGTGAGTTTAAAAGCTATGATTACAATTGGAAGAAATGTGTCAAACTTTGTCGTTTGAAATATGTTTTTGGGGACCAAATGGTTTCATGTTATTTATTTGTTATCTGAACGTAAAACGGAATTCTATTATACCAGTTCTTCAAACTATGAGATGAAACATTTATAAAAAATTTTGTAGGATATAGAATATGACATTAAACATTTATTATTTCATTACAATTTCAGTTTTTTTGAGCTTTTCAATGTTAAAAAATAATAAAAAATTTTTTTTTGGAGCATATATTTTAAATTTTAAGAGCATATTTTGAGTTTTTACGGCATATTTAAAGCGCTTAAAACACTTTTTTTAGAGCATGTTTTCGGTTTCCCTGATAATAAACTACTTTGATAACATTATTGGGATGTCAAAGATATTTTTAAAAGATATATAGAATTTAGAATAACTATAGAATTCGGAATAATTGTGTTAAATTAAAAGGAAAATATAATTTCCAAGAAAGGAGTTTTAACATGAAAGGATAAAAAATGCACTACATCCTTAATCGATTGTTATCTTTTCATATTCTTCAAAGTTTCCACTTTTTTAACTTTTTATCATAGAGATAAAGAAACTCGGTTCCACAATAACAAATTTCTAATTTTTCTACATAATATTTTAGCAAAAAAAGGACTTTGAAATTTTTAGAGGGGAAAATTTTATTAATTAATTTATTGAGATATTTAAAATATATTATAAAAATTAAACAAATGGATTCGTTCTTTAACTGTTTTTTCTAATTTTCTGTAATATTGAGACTAGAATAATAAAATCAAACTTAAAGAGTTCTCTAAAAGGGAAATTTTTGATATTGCAGATATATCCATTACGATGAGGGTAGCGAAGCACACTGGGTATAGCTAGTCACATATAATTTTTTAATAAAAAAAAAATACTGCAATTGTTCTCTTTAGTTTGATACCCATATTGTTATAATAGGATGGCTTAAAATATTTTATAAAAATTTTTGAAAATTGTATGCACCTCAAATTTTAAAGTCCTTTTAAAAGGACAAACGATTAGAAAATGAAAAACTGAGTACGCAGTTATACCATATAAATTATGTGCTATCTTATGTATATGGTTTGGTTCGTGTGTGAAAAATGGTGTTGGACGGTGTTATATATTATATATTTTGGTTCCCAAAAGTAAGTATACAAATAATTTCAATATGTATTTAGTTTATTGATATTAACAAAATTCATACAAATTTTACCTGTTTGAATGCAATTATTTTATAATAAAATATTATGTTAATGTACATGTAAAAAATTCACTTTTTGTTCCGAAAAATTGAAATTTTTGGTAATTGATCTGAATATTAATTACATGGGCAATTTTTCCTATTTCAGAACATCTGACTATTTAAAACCCCGGAGTTTTAGATCGGGTATTCAGCAATATGCCACGTTTGTTCATTATGATGCATTAGAAGACGATATTTTAACTTTTAAATTAATTGTTTCTTTACAATAATTACAATGCATTGCGGAACATTGCCGTTTTTAACATAGTATATAGTTCATATTCGATTTTAAACGGCGATTTCCTAAAATTCATATCTTAAAATGCGATATTAATAATATTTGCACTAGTATCCATTAATTAAAACAAGTTTTTTAGTTGCAATCATCCATTACACACTCCTAAATACTACCAATAATCGTCAAATGGTGACCATGTCAATAACTTACACTACATATATTTATTATTGTCCAAAATAGTATGATTTTTATATTAAATCAGGCTTAATTGGTGGTATGAATACGAACGGAACAATTTTGAACACGGATACATCTTAATTTGTTACTAGAACAATGTCCGATCAATAACACAAGGTTATTGTATCGAGTATATCATGATATGATTGGTAACATTATTGTATGCTTTGGAAATCGGAATATTTGGAAAACCTGTTCAAATTAAAAAATATATATAGAATTATCCAAATTTTAAAGTTTATGTTGTAAGTCTTAAGAAATCGGAGTTAAATTTCGGGTTTTTAAGAACGTACTGTGTTCAAAATGGCCAAATCCATGAATATAATATTACTTTCGAAATAATAACTCTTTTCAAAAGTTAAAAATTCTATTTCCAATGCATCACAAAGTGGAAAAAAATCGTAGAAATGAGAAAAAACTGTTCTACTAGAGCCAAACGCCCAAATTTCAAGATTTGGAACCAAAAGTAGATTTTTTCAAAGTTATTGTGTAAAAATATATTTTATTTAAGAGTAATTATATTAATACAAGTAAAATTTTCAAAAATTTTGTTAATATCATTAAACCAAATATATACTCAAATGATCTATATACTTACTTTTGTGACGTAAAATTTGCACCTTTTTAACTTTAACTTAAATAAGAACTCAAAGAACCAAAATATGAAGAAATAAAGTAGTGAATAATAATTATCATAATTGTTTTTAATAAATAAATGTGTTACTTTCTTGTTTTTGGAAAAATACAATAATCGCGATACATGCAAAGATTTGATACTCATAACTTTTGACTTCCACTGTATCATTCCCACTAAACAATGGACTTGTCGATAGGGAATTTTATTGTTATGAAAATTATGAGACTAATCTTCACATTGGCGGAGGACAATTTGTTTTTTTATTCCTATATTATTCTTTAGACATAAACTAGAATATTCTGCACATTTTTGAAGTAAACTATAATATATCCGATAAATCTGCACATAAGATGATTGTTATACCCTATACCACTATAGTGGGGAGGGTATTATACGTTTGTATTGATGTTTGTAACACATAAAAATATTGATCCAATACCCACCTTAAAGTATACCGATCGATTCAGAATCCTTTTTTTATTTCACCTAGCCCCCATACAACTGTACCTCCCGATTTTGACTTTTTATGCCATAATTACGTCAAATATTCTATCATCCCTCTAAAAATTGGCACAAATAAGTTTTACATAAGTATAAATGACACTGCAGATTTTCGTAATAATCGGGCCTTATTTGACCCTAGCCGTCTAACGTCTAAAATTGACTTGTAACCATTTGTATCGCAATGAAACTCATCAAAACTATTATTTAACAAGTAAGAGTGCTATATTCGGCTGTGCCGAATCTTATATACCCTTCACCATAGCGTATTTTAAACATCTTTTATAAATTTTAAATTTTTTCCCGACTACATTATTATTACATCAAAAGCTAAACAAAAACAACAACGCTAAACGAAATAAAACCCAAAATACAAAAGGCATCTAAACCAACAGACATCTAAACATACATAACGAAAAACACAGAAAAACAAAAACAAAAATACAGCATCCAACCAAGGGTGCCCAAGCTCTATGCGCTTGGCTTGTTTTTGTAAATGCGCTTAGCTATAGACAGTGTGTTTTCTATACACTTATATGCGCAATACGTTGTTGTTGTTCTTAACAGTATACAAGCAAGAGTAAAACAACAACACTTTCGTATTCATTTCTGGTAAACATTGACGAGACGTAGATTTTGTTTTTGTTTATCGTAAAAAAATTGTTTTAAAAAGCACTTGGAAAAAATTTGTGTTAGTTTTGAATTTCAAACTTACATTATTCGCATAAAAATTATTGTACAATAACTCACAATCTACTCTCATATAATTGAAAACGTTTTAAATACTTTTTTCTATTCATTAAAAAATATATTTGCAAAACAAAAGGGAAAATTATTTTATTTTAACAAAAAATGCAAATCATATTTTTTTGCTGTGTATACTTTGTATGTTTAGATTCCAAACATACAAAAAAATCCACAGCTGAATAAAACCAAATACATCTACACACACACGTGTACATATTTTTCTATATACAGGGTTGTTGTTGCTTTTATAACAATTTTTTGATGAAATTTTCAGAGGTTGTCTCGGATTTTTGCTCATATCTTCGTTATTTACCGACCGATTTTGCTGATTTTAAATAGCGATCTTCTCGAAAGCATGTCTAATAGAATTACTGAAGATTCGGATCTCGCCGATATCTGGGGTCCTCTAAAAACTGATTTCAACAGACATACAGACAGACGGACATGGCTTAATCGACTCCGCTATCTATAAGGATCCAGAATATATATACTTTATAGGGTCGGAATGACAAACTTATATATACCCTTCTCACGAAGGTGAAGGGTATAAAAAATACCTTTCCCAAATTTACCGAGAATCGGCCCATATTTGACCTACATAAAGCCTCATTTCGAAGATTTTGTTTTTATTAATAAATTGCTTAAATACTTTGGAATTAAGGTAAAATTCAACATAAACAAGTAAGAGTTCTATATTCGGCTGTGCCGAATCTTATATACCCTTCACCATGATGTGTTTAAAGACTTTTGTACCTTTTGAAGAACGAAAAAGTACCAAAAAGTCCCCATCTATGGGTCCTCAGTTAATCCGGGCCATACAAACTTAATTACATGTTCCTAGGTTCAATATTGTCTTAAGTACATTGATTACACATTGTTTATAAATATTCGCATTTTACAGTAATGCAATTTAATCTTCAAAATTAAAAATAACCAAATATTTTTTTCAGTGCTATTTTAATGAAAAAATGCCAATAGTGTGTGGGTAGTGGTGATTTTTTCATCTGCCTCTCTATCCGCCGGTATATGCTTTATAGGGTCGGAAAATTATATTATAGAAATTACAAACGGAATGACAAACTTATATATACCCTTCTCACGAAGGTGAAGGGTATAATAAAACTGGAAAATTATATCACAAATATAGATTATGATATCTTAGTTTTTAATACCAAATTTAAATCGATTACAAAAAGTATTATGGGTCAAATCGACACCATATTCAAAAAGGATTAATGCCTAATTTTTTTAAGCTGAATTAATGGGATTGCAAACGGGTTTTATTGAAATATGTCCAAAATTGGCATGTTTTTAAAACATCAGGGTCATTTTGATTCCAAGCCCGTTTAACGGTTAATTATTTTTTTTCACTATTATTGTAAATATCGGTTGTTAATTAATAAATTTCTTAAGTTTTGTGAAAATCTACCTAAAAAAAGAAACAATTTCGACTAGTTTCCATCAAAAATTGCAAATATTACAAAATTTGACCTTTGACCTTTAGAGTTTATGGGTTGCACGAAACTCTTGATTGTTATTCAAAAATATGTGGACTAATAAATTTACAAAAGGTTCCATTTAAAATACACAACAATATAATAAAAAGGCTAATTTTGCAAAATATTACATAAAAATGGGTTTTTGTCGAAATCCGCTGAATTCAAATTGCAGGTACAGGTAAACTATAAGAGGTATTGACCTAATTTTTTTACTGTTTTATTTCCTAATCTGTCCATAAATCCCTATGAGTTCTCACAAAAATACGGTCGTATGTCTGATAGAATTATGGAAGATTCGGATCTCGCAGATATCTGGGGTCTTCTAAAAACTGATTTCAACAAACATACAGACAGACGGACGGACAGACAGACGGACGGACAGACAGAAGGATATGGCTTAATCATCTCCGCTACCTATAAGGATCCAGAATATATATACTTTATAGGGTCGGAAAATTATATTATAGAAATTACAAACGGAATGACAAACTTATATATACCCTTCTCACGAAGGTGAAGGGTATAAAAATTCTTTATTAAAAATAAAAATTTTAAAAGTATACTCATGGTGTAGGGTATTATATGGTGCGGCCATTTTATCAATTCAAATCACATTTGTCCAAAATTCCTTCAGAATTTCCCCATGAATTTACATCCGATTTTGTACTGAATTCTGAGCAACCTTTCACACGATTTTCGTAACGAATTGTTTAGCTTAAGCAAAGAACGACTTTGTTCGCACATTCCGTACGGAATCAGTTGTTTACTATACACAAAGAAGAATATGAAAAGGAAAATACAATTAATTTAAATCGAAAACAATTAATATTATGAGATATGTATTTTTTATTACGTGTGGCACATAAATATGCAAAATGGGCTAAATTGTTTAAAATGCACTTAAGTACATAATAGCCACCTAAAAGTTTCTGCGGGTTTTCTTAAGCAATTAAACCCTTTTCATTCGGTTTTGACATTTACTTAAGCTAGCTTATATACATTGCAGTTGGGCTTTTATTCTGTTGTGTGCAAATTATGTTGTTTTTACAAATTTTGTTTGCAACTTCTGAAACAAAGCGACATTAACCCACTTTGTTGAATGCTGTCAAGCAACTTTAGGGTTGTGTACGTGTGAATTGCCGAACATTTTCGTAATTATAACATATTAACGCATGGACGAACATACCTAAATCGATTCAGATTTTCATAACTACTAACATTTATAAATATTCCGGTCTCCTAATATTTTTTACTAAACTAAAGATCCAATTGGCAACGTTTTAATCGTTTTGATAAGAAATAATTATAAATTTTGTTTTCTTTATTTGTAGTGAGCATAAAATAATTTTTTGTAATATTTGTTTACAGAGAAATTTGTAAGATGGGGACAGTGTTAAGTATAAACCCAAAGGACCGTCACAATCCAATTTATTCTGGGCAACATTATTTTCAATATAATCAACAAGCGGAAATAAAAAATGATATTAATAATGAAAGTATTCATTTAACGGATTCTCATCTAAATAACTTTTCATATGAACAATTAAATAATGCAAAAAATCGTGAAAATAAAAAAGTTCATTGCCCTCCATTTTCAAAAAATGGAAACAGTCATAGTAATGGATGCTCTAATGTTAAACTTACTAACATAAATTCTAATAATATTCATCATATTAACAGTGCTAAGGATACTATAAACAATGATCTTGACCTTCATAATGAAAATTCTGTTATTTTATCAGAAAAAGGAAATATTGAAAAACATTTAAAAAAACATTCAATTTTTATGAATGCTTTATCATGGAAAAAAATTTCATCTCATAGTCGAAAAAAAATAGATTATAAATCGAAATGTTCCAACATGCCAATTGGGAACTTAAAAACCCATCTTATTGATTCTAATTATTCTACTGTTGGAGATAAAAATAAAAATACCCAACATAATTGCAACTACATAGATGAGCATCAAAATATCAATATAGAAAATCACGATTCGTGTCTGCAATATTTGTCTTCAAAAGAGAAAAATAATTTAGATATCGTCAAAGTAAATAATACAAATAGTATTTCAACTCACAACAAACTAGTACAAAAGCAGCCATTAACAATATCTCTACCAACACAATTGCAGTCTACAGCGTTACCAACAAAAATAAATAATAATGGACCCAGAAAAACTGTTATACAGGTAAGTTTACTCTAATAGTTTTTGCAAAAATGTATTATATATGTACTATAGTGAATTTCTAAAAAAAAATATTTTCTTCTTCATAATTAACATAAAAACTAAATAAAGTTTTATGAAGTTTAACATTATCATTAACATTGTTATCAGATATACAAGCCGAATCGGAGGCGGCTAGCCGTCGGTAATATTTTACAAGCCGCGCCGCCGTCAACTTCTTTCGGCAAAAGCCAAGCCCGCTTAAACGTAGCCGCTGATGAAGATTGGAATGTATTTCATGAAATAGTTTAACCAATTTGAACGGAGTTGCTACTAATTTAAATTCATATGGCAAATTGAAAAGAGTTGCCACACAATATAATGCTGATATTAAAATAGTGAAAACTACTTTAATAATGACAATTTTCTGTAGGAAAAATTTATATAGAGACAGGTTTATATATAACAGACTATTATTATAAACATAATTTTCAATATAATAAACGCTATTAGGTCAATTTCGGAAGAAAAAGTTAAATTGAGCGGACAATTTAGCAGCCGTCGAATTTTTTTTAATAAGCAGCTGCCGCTTTTTAACAGGCTTTGTCTACGGTATCATATGTACCAAATTTCATTTAATTATCTCCAAAATTGCGATTGATTATAAGTTTTACAGCCCTATTTGGGGGTTCAGTTGTATGGGGGCTAGGAAAAATAATAGACCGATCTTAACCATTTTCAATAGGCTTCGTCCTGGAACAATAGAAGATCATATATCAAATTTCATTGAATTATTTTCAAATTCGCGACCTGTAGTTTGATTACAAGGTTTACATGGACGGACATAGCTAAGTCGACTCAGATAATGATACTGAGCCGATTGGTATACTTTAAGGTGGGTATAGGACCAATATTATTGTAAATTAGAAACATCAGCATAAACCCAATATACCCTTCCCACTAAAGTGGTGTAGGGTATAAGAAGTTAGAGTGCTATTTTGCTTTTATTATAGCGCGCTAAGATATGCTTTAACGATTTTATAATGTAATGTAATGTATGCATGTTTGTGAACGATTTATGGATTTTTAAAATACATATGTATATATAATTTATATACAAATTGATAACGCAACTAGTTAAATACGGTTAAATTGCTTTCAGGACAATTTAACCGCAGCACCTAGTATGGGAGATATAACCAATTATAGACCGATCGTAAAAAATTATTTAAGCTAAATTTCTGTACATAAAAGCTATATTTCAGTCAAATTTTGTATCTATATCGTAATTTAGTAATAAGTTATGTGTGTTCAAGTGATTTTCTGAACTTTGCATGGGACCGACCGCACCCATGTTAATGACCGATTGTTAAAAAAAAATATTGAAATAGAATTTTGGTATACCAAACTAATATTTGTATAAATTTGTATCAATAGCTTTATTTGGTAATGAGTAATGTGCTTTAAAGATATTTTCGTAAAAGGACCTTGTATGGGAGCTATGACCAAATATGGACCGATAATGTACAAACTTATAAAAGAATAATTGTAATTAGAAAATACCAAACTAAATGTTATTATCTATTTTAAATATAAAACTCCTCAGCTGTTGCTGTAATCTTACACACAGTTCCTTTCCTTTAATACCGCAATTTTTTTACATAAGTTTATTATAGACTACCTATTTTTTATACTTTTTTGGTGTTAGGGCCAGAATGACTAGACTCTGATAATAATTTGCCCCTATCTAGTCACAAAAATAACTGTTAAAATACACGAAAATGATGTCAGAGAACTAATTCAATAAAATCTCTCTCAGGTGTTCTGGAGAGATTACGCCTCATAACCCTCGCCTTACAAAGTTTCAATGGCTGAAAATATTACTGAAGCTCCACAAATTAAAGAAGAACTAAAAACTTATACTATTTCCGTACTCATATCTAATGAAAACACCCGTATCGTTTCAAATTTAGCAATTCATATTGCTTGGCACACGGTTTTTTTTAGGAAAATTTAAAATAACTACTTAATGTATTTAAATATTTATAATTAATCATTATTTTCGCGTCATTTAAACGTAATGTAAAATATATTTATAACTTTTCGATAATATAAAACGAATGTATTATTACCACTTTTAAAGGTAAACAAATATTTGATAACCGATTCTTAACGGATTAATAAGTGTAATATTGGCTGGCAAACAAATACATATACGAACTTAAGAAAAGCAAAAACAATTGAAATAGTTATATAACTAAAGTATCAATTAAATCAGACGTCGGCGCTAGTATTGTTCTGACAACGAAGATTTTCGGCAAATTACATGTACACAACACGATCGCATACGAACCTCTAAACAAGAGCATCAAAAATACAAATATTTTATTTAGTTGTTTGACAGCATTCAACAAAGCTGGTTGATGTCGCTTTGTTAAAGAAATTGCAAACACAACTTGAAAAAACAAAAACAACTTGCAAAAGCAAGAGCATAATTTACAAAAACAACGTACACTCTAAATAATTTTCTAGAATGCATAACAATGAAAGTAAATAAGTTAATCTTGTTTCATACTTTTTTTGTACATTTTAATTAGAAATGTTGTTTCTATGTGAAGAAATTATCATTCTTAAGTACATTGATTACACATTGTTTATAAATATTCGCATTTTACAGTAATGCAATTCAATCTTCAAAATTAAAAATAACCAAATATTTTTTTCAGTGCAATTTCAATGAAAAAATGCCAATAGTGTGTGTGTAGTGGTGATTTTTTATCTGCCTCTCTATCCGCCGGTATATGAATTAAAGTATAACATAAGGGAGAGAATATCAGTATGCAAACAGCAAAATAGAAACAATATCACTCTTGGTTTTTATTATGTTAATAACCTACTGTTTTCTCTTTGATAAATAAAGGGAACAACTAAAATGTGAAACAGTAAAAGTAATAGCATGGGATTAACATAATATGATAGTGTTAAATATTGAACACATTTTATGATTTAGAAACTAATATGGGGTATTTCACGTCAAGTGAACCTGAACGCGATGAAATTTGCACCATAGTTAGTTCTATTGGATAGTAATTCAGATACAATTTTTCAACAAGATCGCTAGTGAAATTTCTAAGTTAGAGGCGGTCAAAATTTGACATTTTGGCCATGCAGGTGTTTTTTCTCATCCATGTAACTTATTACCTATTGTTCTTAGCAAAATTTGTCCCAAATAGTTTAGATAGCTATTTATGCAATCTTCCAAAAAAAAAAAATTTAATAAAAAATTTTTGATTTTTAAATCAAAAACATTTTTGACTTTTTTTCAAAATGGGCCCTTTTTATTTATTTTAAGAAAGCTTAAGTCTTTTCCTAAGCGTCCTATATGGTCGCTTAGTGGGATGCGAGTGGGATATCTATCAAAAATAATATTTTGTAATCAAGATTTAAAATTTTTGAATTTTTTTGCAAAATCAAAAACTTTGTTGACTTTTTTAAAAAAAATGGACCCATTTTTATACCCACCATCAAAAAAAGATGGGGGTATATTGTTTTTGTCATTCCGTTTGTAACACATTGAAATATTCGTCTAAGACCCATAAAAGTATATATATATATATATATATATATAATATATATATATATATATATATATATATATATATATATATATATATATATATATATCGTGTTTTCAACAGACAGACAGACGGACGGACATGGCTGGATCATCTTAGAATCTAATAAGATACCCAGATATATATTATATATATATTATATATATATATATATATATATATATATATATATAATATATATATATATATATATATATATATATATATATATATATTATATATATATATATATATATATACTATAATATATATATATATTATATATATATATATATATATATATATATATATATATATATATATTATATATATATATATATTATATATATATATATATATATATATATATATATATATATATATATATTATATATATATATATAATATTATTTCTGGGTTCTTATTAGATTCTAAGATGATCCAGCCATGTCCGTCCGTCTGTCTGTCTGTTGAAAACACGATAGAGTCCAAACGGATTTTGCACAGATACTTATAGTTGATGCAGTTTGTTTGGTATTGAAAATGGACAATATCGGTCCACGATTTCGCCTAGCCCCCATATAAGGCCCCCTTAAGAAAATGACATTATCGCCAATAACTGACTAACAAAAGCATCAATAGCGCTGTAATTCGGCACAAACATGTTTTATGGGGACATAAATCTTTTCATATAATTTCATAAGGATCGGTCCATAATTGACCCTACCCCCCATACAAAGTACCCTTCAGAAAATGAATTTATCGTTCACAACTGACTTACAGAAGCATCAATAGCGGTGTAATTCGGCACAAACATGTTTTATGGTGACATAAATCTCTTCGTAGAATTTTATAAGGATCGGTCCATTATTGACCCTACCCCCCATATAAAGTCCCCTTCAGAAAATGACTTTATCGCCAATAACTGGCTGAGAGAAGCATCAATAGCAGTGAAATTCGACACAAACATGTTTTATAGGGACGTAAATCTTTTCATAGAATTTCATAAGGATCGGTCCATAATTGACCCTACCCCCCATACAAAGTACCCTTCAGAAAATGACTTTATCGCTCACAACTGACTAACAAAAGCATCAATAGCGGTGTAATTCGGCACAAACATGTTTTATGGTGATATAAATCTCTTCGTAGAATTTTATAAGGATCGGTCCATAATTGACCCTACCCCCCATATAAAGTCCCCTTCAGAAAATGACTTTATCGCCAATAACTGACTAACAAAAGTATCAATAGCGTGGTAATTCGGCACAAACATGTTTTATGGGGACATAAATTTTTTCATAGAATTTCATAAGGATCGGTCCATAATTGACCCTACCCTCCATATAAAGTCCCCTTCAGAAAATGATTTTATCGCCCATAACTGACTAAGAGAAGCATCAAGCAGTGAAATTCGGCACAAACATGTTTTATGGGGACATAAATAACTTTATCGCTAAGAGATGTATAAATAGCGGTGAAATTCAACACAAACATGTTTAATGAGAACATAAATTTATGCTCATATCAGCTCATAACATATATATAAAGCAATAAAATTCGACATAAAAAAGTTTTATAGGAAATAAAATCATTTTCATAAATTTAATGAAAATGGATTTATAATTGACCTTACCAAATGAAAATGACTTTAAGACTTATTACTGACCCAAAAATGTGAGTACATCAGTAAAATTCTACATAAACATGAATGATTTAATAGTGGTTATATAAGATTCAGCATGGGCGAATAAAACACTCTTACTTGTTTATTTAATTTTTTTTTGCTCAGAAGAAAGCTTATGTGTTTTCCTTTAAAACCTTTTTGATCGCTTAGTGGGATGCGAGTGGGATATCTATCAAAATAAATGTTTTGTAACTCAAGACAAATGTTTTTAAATTGATTTTTTTCATATTTGTGTGTAAGTATTTCTAAAACCTTAAAAATAAAAACCACAACAACTGACCGATAATAGCCACTGGAGGGGTGCAATATGAGGCCGACCTCTATTAATTTTCCACCCCCAAAATTTGTCTGAGTTTTGTATCTTGCGATTTTTTTAGTCAATTCTAGAGGTAGTTTTCAGCGCACGTGATTTTCATTGTTAAAATATCAGGTGCCCCAGAAACAAATTTTTGGAATCAAGTGGAAATATTATATTATATTTATTATTATTTGTAACATTTGGTTAAACTGGGTATTTTAATATGTAAGCCCTTCTTGACCCTAATAAAAGATTTTAGACTCATTCATTAAAACGTACTACATATATGATCTTAAAAACTATTTATTGTCATTCTGAAGACATACGGAAATCAGTTTTTTAGAAACAGCGTTAAAGTTAAGACGTGTGTTATTTACTTCTAAAAAGGCTAAAGTTGAAAATGAAATTTATTCGTCTTTTTGTTTTAATCCCTTTAACAAAATGAAGCACAGTTCATCAGATATGCGAAATATTTCCTACGAAATATTTCCTATCAATACCATAAGGATGCAGTAGAAGTTCTTGAACAAATAAAAGAGAAATACAAAACGTCACAGAGTGAAGCCGAAAGAATTCAACTTCTCACGCTTGCTCCATGAACATGGAGTTCTGCAAAAACGATGACTGAGTTTGGAACGTCTCAACGAAAAGCAAGAATTGCTATACAATTGGTTGCTGAGCATGGGATTCTCACACTCCCAAACAAAAAGAAGGGAAAAACTTTGGAGTACGATACTAAATCTCTAATAACTCAGTTTTATCAGCGAGATGATATGAGTCGCCTGATGCCAGGGATGAAAGACTGGATGTCTGTACGAATCGATGGCAAGAAAGTTCAAAAGCAGAAGAGAATGGTTTACTGTAACCTGAATGAATTATTCGCAACATTTCAATCTGAATACGAGGATGTCTAAATTGGATTCACAAAATTTACACAACTGGCAGGAAGCAGCGGAACTCACACAGTATGTGTTTGTATTTACCATGAAAATGTTAAATTGATGTTGAAGGAAATCAACTTAAATTACTTAAAAGATGATTTATCAGAAGATTTACACCATTACCGCGATTGCCTTAAATTGACTATGTGCCTTAATGCTACAACTTCTTCCCACTTAGGTGAATGTTCGAATTGCCCGGAAATCACATCCATCAAAGAAAATTTAATCAACTCTTTTGATCGAGAATGTATTGAGGAGTTAAAATTTTAATCTTGGCTTCAGACTGAAAGATCACACTGAAAACCATAATTTTAAATGTGGATGATTTTGTGAAAGAACTGTGTAGAGGATTGCTAAATTTGAGAACCCATGACTTTTTAGTCAAAGAGCAGTGGTCATTCTTCAAGGACTTGAAAACACATTTGAAGTCTGGTGAATTCATTATTTCATTTGATTTCGCAGAGAACTATAAATATGTTCTTCAGGATTCCATATAAGCATTCCACTTCAATAACGACCAAGCAACTATATTCACAGTAGTTATTTACTACGTGAAAGAAGAAAACCTGGAACACAAAAGTATGGCAATCATATCCGACGATTTATAACATGACAGCGTTGCAGTTTATGAGTACCAGAAGATAATACTAAATTATCTAAAATCAAAATTTACAGTAGAAAAGGTATACTACGTTTCGGACGGAGCTCGTCAACAAAAGTAGCTTTGTAAATCTTACAGCTCATGAAAAAGATTTTGGAAAAAAAGAAAGTTCACGAGTGATCTTGTTGAAAAATTGTGTCTGAATTACTATCCAATAACATCGATTTCAAAAGTTGGTTCACTTGACGTGAAATGCCCCATATTGGAAAAAAAGAAAGTTCACGAGCGATCTTGTTGAAAAATTGTGTCTGAATTACTATCCAATAACATCGATTTCAAAAGTTGGTTCACTTGACGGAATTTTCATCTGTTGTTGTTTCTTTTATACAAATGCAAGAAAATTTTAAATAGTAAAAAAAAGTTAGATCAAACTTACCGCATCATGCGACTCTGATGAAGGCCTCCACAGGAACTTGATGATGTACAGTGAATCAACTAAGTTTTTTGCCTACCTTTTCTAAAGAGAATTTAGTTTTTTTGTTCATAAATTAAATTCGAAAAAAAATTAAATTCCAATTAAAAATAAAGATTGTGTAAAATGGGAAAACAAAGAAAAAAATATTAAAATACAAATTTTGGTGCATTTGATGTTGCATTTTATTATTTTTCATCAGAATTTGCATGTCGATAAAGTATTTTGCATATTAAGAATTCAAATTATTTTTTGGAATTTATTGTTAAAAGAACGAGTGTTAAGTGTTAATCCTACCCTCATTGAGTGAAAATGTGATGTTATTTGCTTTAAAAATGTTTAAAGGAAAATAATTAGGCAATTTCGATATTAAAAATTAGTTTAGATTTCTAGAACAAGTGTAAATCAAGGAAATATAATTATGAGATGTTTAATCAATAACATAAAAAAATATAAAATGGAGTAATTGATGAAATTATCCAAAGAATTATTAGAAAAAACGCACTGAGTGGTCTTTCAAAATCTTTAACTGCCAAAGAGAGGCGACTTGTATCCAAGGAAAATCATTGGAATCCTGATTTATCTTCTCCAAAATCCATATACGAACTAAGAGGAACACTATGTTTAAATTTAGACCCCTAAACAGACCTAAGGTTGCTTGGAACCAATGTAAAGTAAACTGTGGGAAAATACCTAATTTAAATATTTAAAAATATAGGTGGTTATTACCCTAAGGTTAAGAAAAGTAATATTTTTCAGCTAATACATACACTTATAAATATTTAGAACCCAAATCAAGAATAACTATCCAGATCCAAATACGCCTACTGCATCTTATTCATAAAATAAAGCATTTAAAATATGAGGTTGAAAATCGAGATTTTGGCATGTCCTCATACTTAGAGTGGCTAGGATGGTACCAAGTGTTAGATTTATTGAATAAGAATCAATATTCTACAATTCTAAATAAAATTTACACAGTACTCCCCAAATAGATGCGGTTTCTATAATGTAGTTTTTGCTTATCAATACAAAAACTCAGATTATTTTTGTTATAATATATAGATTTATACCTCACTAAACGTTTTTTCTAGATCCAAATCCATTGATTATCTAATATATCTTGTATCCAATTCAAAATTACTTATTATTTTCGAAATTTAATTAAAGAAACGCTAGATTCCATGTTAAGTGAAATATTGATAAATTCTTATAGGTGTATAGGATAATAAATCCGTTAATAAATGCCCAAATTTACCATTACTAAATATCTAAAAAAATTATTTTAATATATAGGAGTAATAAAAATATTAAATTTTATAAAATAATGCAGCAATATTAAAAAAAATTAACAAAAAAACCTAGAAAGCAAAGTACTTTATTGACCTAAAAAATTAACAATAGGTTTACATTTTTTCAAAAATCTTGTTAATTAATATCACGATTTTTCTTTTTATGGTAAAAAATTAAAATATAAGATATTCTTAAAAAAAAAACAACAAAAAAATTGCTTTATTATGCTAAAAATAATTGTTCAGATAAAGTTTTTTCTTAAAATTTAAAAATTTTACATAAGCAAATTACTTAATTGATTGTAGCTATTGCAGTTGTAGATGGAAATAAAATATTATTCTTGTATTTTAATTTTTTGTCAGTATGTTAGTAAATAGGAAATTAATGTGATAATGTAGGTTTTATAAGTTTTCAATTCTGTAATATTAGTTTTTAAGTTTCAACATAATTTATATATTTAATTAGATAATTTTATTAGAATAATTTAGGTTATGGTATAATATACTATCTATTTATTTATTTATAAATTTTAGAAAAATTCGGATTAACCTTATATTATACCATTTTAAAATTAATTAGATTTTAAAAGATTTTAAAAGATTTTAATTTTTGAATTTTAATTAATAATTTTAGAAAAAATTTCAAAGGGGTTTAACTTAGAATATATGACATAAGTACATAAGTACAGTAGTTATGGTGATGATGATGTAACTTTTTAGATTATATTACTAGGTTATTTGTCTTGATATTTTGGGAATCTGGGGATTTAATTTGTTAGATTTTTAAGTGGTTAAATTAGATAATTTACTCTTAATTTCGATATTATCATTTTATAAATCATTGTTTTAGATCATCATTTAAATAAAGTATTTTAAGATTCAATAATTATTTTGGTTATCGGTTTAAATATTGTGTTGGCAAACAAGTTTGGCTTGAAGCTTTCATTTTGTGAAAAAGCTGTAGATTTGGGCGATAAAAATAGTAGTTTTGGTAAAAAACACATTTAAGCGATGGTGGAAAGCTTGAGAGATAGAAATGGCGTTGATTTCAATCTATGGAAGTTGGTAGTTTAATCTCGAGTTAAAGCTGTTTTCCATATGTAGTTATACGCCCACGTGTGTTCCGGTTCAGGTTAGGTGACGTACATATAACTTTAAAAAAAATTCTATGAAAAAGAATCTCTATAAATTTCTCACTAAACTCTATAAATCTGAATATTATATATATTTATTTCGCCCCAGTTCTACCTATGTTTAATATAATAAACCACTTGTGTTACCACTTCTTTTAACTAAATTTACCACTTTATATTAAATAAAATAACTTTGCAAATGTTTTAAAACTTTTAGTAGTAGTAAACATTTTTGTAGCCTAGTGTTGGTAAACATGTTCCATATATGATAAATTGGGTTACCATTGAATCATATTATTATATTTAATTAAGGTTTAGGTTATTCAATTTTTTTCTCTTCACCATCGATTATCTTTTACTACTCCGTCTTCTTATTATATACAATTAATAAAAATACCTACTTATTGATAAAATATAAATATAAAAATTAATAAAGTTTATTTTTGTTGGCATTGCTTATCCCAACAGTCAATGTTGTAACTATGTGATCCTCTCTGTAATTGAGATGTAAATAAAATGTAAATAAAAAAACAAAATAAGTAACATTTCGTGGAATCACAATTACTAGTCAAAATTTATAAAAAATCAAAAGTTTTACTAACAATAAACTATAGAGATATAGTTTATTGATGTCTTGTACATGAGTTACCAAAACCTTTGGAAAAGTTTATCTAAGAGTAGTTATCGAGCAATGCGACCCAAATTATTTGATTGTCCATCAAAATCTCCCGACTCAAGTCTCTTAGAGATGCTGTTCGGCATTCTGAAACGCTGGGTCGAAACTCGCAGTTTTAGAAAACATTACAGCTTGCGAATGGCTTAAAATCCGCTTGGGATTAATTACGAACTACACTAGTAACTAATATATTCCATAAAGGTGTTTGGAACTCAAAGGGACCAAAGATTTTCATAAGAAGATCAAAAAGTTGCTAAAGTTTCGAACAGCTATTTATGGAGTTAATTCAGTTATTATTTTCTTGTAACTCACAGCGAAATGGAATTAAACTTTTGTTGTTAGTATAATGTAGACATATAATATTATTATTATCAATTATATAATTTTGAATAAATCAATTAAAATAGAAATTATAGCACTTTGTATACAATGCCAAAAAAAGTTGCTTAGGTTTCGAACAATACTGTATGTTAAAAATTTACCGAGGGTAAAAATTGGCAAGTATTCTGTTGGCATGTAAATATCATTGTGATTAACCCTTGGTTTGTTTTTCAGAATTTGGAATTTGATCAATGGACACAAATATTTTGACACCAAAACCAATGTTTTTCCACTGCCGGAAACTTATAAAACATTATAAGCGTAAATAACTTAATAATTCAATGAAATATGTGGGAGTTATTAACGATAAACTAATTTCTGGGAATATATATCTTTGTATGGGGGCTATGGGAAATTGTGAATCAATTATTATGATTTTCAACATATTAGGATTATTTAAGCTAGTTAACGTGCTTATATGATTTTTTTATGCCAGAGCAGCATACATTTATAAAAATTTATTTCAGCGTAAATAACTTAATAATTCAATGAAATATGTGGGAGTTATTAACGATAAACTAATTTCTGGGAATATATATCTTTGTATGGGGGCTATGGGAAATTGTGAATCAATTATCATGATTTTCAACATACTTGATTCCCAGTAGAAAAAAATAATGTGTGACAAAATTCATCGACTTATCTTTTGTAGTTTCTGAGAAAAGAGCTGAAGAATTACGAACAAAACGTATTTTTTCAATGTAGTCCGAAATTTTTACTCATAACTTTTTACGTCGTGAGCCGATTTTGCTGATTTTCAATACCAAACTGCTTAGGATAACAATAAATATTTTCGAATTTGGTTGATCTCCTTGGCTTAGTTTTAACGTGGCTTGTTTTACACAGACAGACAGACGGACATAGCTAAATCGACTCAGAATTTCACAAGGACCCAGAATATATATACTTTGTTGGGTCTTAGATGAATATTTCATGGTGTTACACACGAAACGACAAACTTATATATATCCTCTATCACCACTGATGGTGGTGGAGGATATAAAAATTAAGAAAATGTAAAATAAATCATAAAACTAAATAAGTGGAAGGTCTTAATATTTTATTGCATGGCCTTTGTTGGCAATAATGGAATGGTCTTAAAACCATTGACGTGCCTTTCTGCTGGTATGTTTGGGGTCGTTGGCTTGTTGAAGACCAATTACATTTCCTCTTCAGCATAAGGCAAAATTATTATTATTATTATTAAATTACTAAATTTATATATAAATTTAATAATTTGCATGTATGCTTGTGTGAAAGATTTAGAGATTTTCAAAGTACAAATACGTATATAATTTTGTTCTACACAAACTTGTTCAACACAAATTGATAATGCTCTTTAAATATGATTAAAGCGCTCTTAGGAGCTGGACCTAGTATAGCAGAAATAGAATTTTTGTATACAAAACTAATATTTTTGCCAAATTTTGTATCAATAGCTTTATTTGGTAAAATTTTCGTAAAAGGACTTTGTATGGGAACTATGTCCAATTATATAAAGACAAAATTTCAGAATTCTGTATCTATATCATTACTTGGTAATAAATATTGCGAATCTAAGTGATTTTCTGGACCTAGTATGAGAGCTATGACCTAATAAGGACCGGTCGTAAAACAATTTTATAAATGTATGGATATAAATATCTGGTTATGAGTTATGTGAGTTTTTTCTGATTTTCGGAAGGGAACCTTGTATGTGTGTTTTTCTAAAAGGGACCTTATATGGGAGCTATGATCAATTATGGACCGATCGGGAAAACATTTCTCAATATTATTTCTCTGTATATGAGAAACACTTGTGCCAAACTTTATAATTTAGTAATGAGTTATGTGCGTTTAAGTTATTTTCGGGAGGCGACCTTGTATGGACTGATGGAAAAAATTTTCTTAGTAATATTTTTGTGTATATGAGCAATACTTGCACCAAATTTTAAATGGATATCTTAATTTAGTAATGAGTTATGCGCGTTAAAGTGTATTTTCGGGATTTATTACCAATTATGGACCGATCGGAAAAAGATTTCATAGTAATACTTCTATATGTGCGTTTAAGTGATTTTCGTGAGGAGCTATGACCAATTATGGACCGATCCAAAAAAACTTTCATTGTAATATTTCTGTATATAAGAGCAATACCTGTACCAAATTTTATATCGATATCTTAATTTAATAATGAGTTATGTTCGTTTAAGTGATTTTCGGGAAGGGACCTTGTACGGGAACTATGACCAATTATGGACTGATCCAAAAAATCTTTCATTGGAAAGATGAAAGTCTACTCTTTTTCCTTAAAAACGTTCAGATGAATATTAAAGTTTTTCGTGAAAAAATTTAAGAATTTAGTTGTGTAAGTTTCCCAGATAAACGAATTTTTGTATTTAATTAATATGGGAGGTGCCGCTCCCCTCATGGGCATTCTGCCAATTTATTACCCAAAATACTTACATAAATGTTAAAGTTATTTTTGCAAAAATTTTAAGATTCTAACTGTAATAGTTTCCAAATTAAACGAATTTTTGTATTTAATTAATATGGGAGGTGACACGTCCCCTAACGCTAGTGCAATTAATGCAATTCTTTCATATCAGAAAGCAAATTCGATAACAAAACTACAAAAATTTATTGGAATGATAAACTATTATCATCGATATTTACCAATGATTGCCAAGTTTCTTTCGACTCTTCATGAAGTAATAACCAAAGCTTTTAAAACGAAAAGCAAAGAACTAGTATGAAATAGAAAAGCTTTTGATTTACTGAAAGTTAAATTTTCCGAGAAAACTTTACTTACTCATTTTGATAAAAACACTTACCTAATTTTAGCTGTAGATGCTTCTAAAACTAATCGCCCCTTTGTTCCCCTATCTTTAAGAAAAACAGTTTTTCATAATTTACATAAAAATAAATATTTTTGGCCATCAATGAGAAAAGATATAAATTGTATGGCTTCTAATTGCATTGATTGTCAAAGATCCAAAGATATACCAAATCTGACATTGAAAAAATAAATATTTCCCAAGCAAGGTTCAAACACATACACATGGACATTGTCGGACTTTTTCCAGTTTCAAATGAAAACAAATCTATTTTGATAATAATTGACATACAATTATATCCCTAGATTTGACGTTCCACTTAAAACTACGGTCGACAAAGGAACACAATTTACATCTTAATTATTTAATTATTTAACGAAGCTTTTAGGAACACATAAAAGCCATACATTCAGTTATCACCCGCAAGCAAATGGAATGATCGAACGATTTCATCAATTAAAAACTATTTTTAAATCTAGTAACAATGTGAAAAATTGGTCTGAACAATTACCTATTATTTTGTTGGGAATTCGATCAGCCATAAAGGAAGAAATCAAATGTTGTCCTTCTGAAATAGTTTATGGTCAAACATTGAGACTACCTGGTAATATGGAATTTAAAAATAATAATATTCCAACCTTTGATGAACTACTCCAAAGATTAAGATAAAATTTAAAAACTTTATGTTATTATGGTTCCAAATCAAGTTTTTATGGATGGTGGTGCATTAAGCACTCATATTGCCAGGTTATCATACGTTTGTCCAGAGAAAACCCCACCAAACCGACCTATATCTTCATATAGGAAGTTGGAGCATCCGGATTTGATTTCGTCAAAAGTATTAATGGTATCCACCAGAAGAAAGTTCCAGAGTTTTAATGGTCTCCACCAGTATATATTTGAGTTTAAATGGTCTCCACCAGGTTATATCGTGAGTATTCTATCGTCTCCACCAGGTATAAACGTTAGGGTATTTTATGGTCTCCACCAAAAAAACATAACCTCACTTGAGGTGATACGAAAGCACGAACGAACAGTTATATGAAGTAATACACTACACCAGTGCGAGCGAGACGCAAAACTTTCGAAAGCCAGGCAATAAACACAAGCCTGAACGAGTTTAAGAAATAATCGCGATGACGCGAGAGTTGTTCCCCAACTCAGACCTGAATTACGACTGAAAAATCAAGTTTTATATTTTTTATACCCTTAACCTTCGAGAGAAGGATACATATAAAAACCATTTCCTAAAAATACCTTAACTCAAATTGACAATCAAAGTTTTCAGTATAAAATTTGACACAACTGCGTATTTCTGAAACACACTGAATACCACATTATTCAGTATTAAATGATAATATTTCGATAAATAGATCATTCTGCTAAAATGGTTTCAAACTGAACTAATATTGATCAAACTTCTGATTTACAGTCATTAACATCGCACATTGGGGTCTCCTTTAAGTAAACTTGGCATAAAGTACATATTTAGAAATGAGTTTTTTGATAAAAATTTAATAAGCCTGGAAAGCTAAGACTTTATTCTATATAACGCTATTATTAGTTTTCCCATTTTTATTGTATATACCTTTAGATGATGCAGCAAAGTTTATGTTTTTATATATCTTTTTCAGGATTTCTTTTTATTTAATTTAATACTATAACATTTTTGTATGAATCTACCATTTAATATAAAATTTCTTAAAATTTTCTTTTTCGATACCAAATATACCATTGTTATGTATAAAAGGGTGTTATTTTAAATCATCTTTACAGCCTGAGATTTAATTCTTAACGACTTCTTAAAATTTTTTATAAATATTTATGTTTTTTTTTCAATTTTTAAAAGTGAAAAAGTACAATTTGGCCACTGATGTCCTCTAAGCAACCATATGCTAAAGATACTCTGAAATCTTCTCAATAACAACAAAATAAAAATGTTTGCCTCTGCGCATTTACGCTCTTTTCTAACACTCCATGCTATGAAAATATTTATATTTTATTTAAAATCTAATTATTGAATGCGAAATAAATTGATTTAAGTAATAAGTAAAATTGTAGAAACTAGTAAAATATTGGCTGAACGTGCTATTGATTGATGTATTATTGGTCTTACATTCCTGTAAATAAGTTTTGCAAAATTATTAAACGGAGTAACACTCATGAGGGTTTGGTATCACTTTAAAAGTTTTTAAAGACTAGTACACCGGTATGTAAAACACATATTATCATGTTAGCGATTTTTAGTGACATAATAAGAAAATAAAACTACTCTTCGTATCGTTTCAAAAATCACTCAAACGAATTTAGTTCATTATAGATATTGCTTATAGAAAAATGCTCGACAGAAATATGTTTGTAAATACAAAAATCATTCATTTATTTTTTGGCATTCCATCCGTACGAGGCCTACAACTGAAACTCAATATAAAATTTTTCAGACCTAATTAAAATTAGTTTCAAACATTTTGTTGAGTTATATAAAAATTAGATGTTTAAATGGGTTTTAATAAAAAAAAGCTTGCTGGTGGAGGGTATTTAAGATTCTTATATGTTTTTTATTTTTTTGAATTATCCATGTGCGCGCATAAATCAAATTAAACTTAAGTAACGTGAATAATTTTTAGCAAAGCCGCCAAATTTATAGCGGTTTAAAGTAAACAGTTTAAACAAGTAAGAGTGCTATATTCGACTGTGCCGAATTTTATATACCCTTCACCATAGTGTATTTTAAACACATTAGTTTTATAAATTTTTTCCCGACTACATTAATATTACACCAAAAGCAAAACAAAATGAACAACAACAACGCTAAACGAACTAAAACACAGAAAAACAAAATAAACAACGCAATAAAACCAACCTACATCCAAATATACGAACAGAATTTGTGAATTCTTAATTCTTAACAAAACTAAAACAAAATACGCAACTCAATGACGCCAACAGCATCCAAACATACAAAAAATATACACAGCTGAATAAACCCAAATACATCTACACACGAACATGTACATCTTTATCCAATTCACAGTGTTGTTATTGCTTTTTTAAAATAGCATGAAAAAATGTGACTTTTTTTATGAAATTTTCAGAGGTTGTTTCGGATTTTTGCTCATATCTCTGCTATTTATAGTCCGATTTTGCTGATTTTAAAGCGTGGCACCTCCCATATAAATTAAATACAAAAATTCGTTTATCTTGAAAATTATTACAGTTAGAATCTTACATTTTTGCACGAATAACTTTAATATCCATGTAAACATTTTGGGTAATAAATTGGCGGACTACCCATGAGGGGAGCGGCACCTCCCATATAAATTAAATAAAAAAATTCGTTTATCTTGGAAACTATTACAGTTAGAATCTTAAAATTTTGCATGAATGACTTTAACATCCATGTAAACATTTTAAGTAATAAATTGGCGGACTATCCATGAGGGGAGCGGCACCTCCCATATGAATTAAATACAAAAATTCGTTTATCTGGAGATAATGTAACAGTTAGAGTCCTAAAATTTTGTCGGAGCCACTTTAGTGTCAATATGATTATTTAGGATAAAATGTGTGAGGACTGGCGTTAGGGGGCGTGGCGTTTATATTGGAAACTATTACAGTTAGAATCTTATACAACTCAATTCTAAAAATTTTGCACGAAGAACTTTAATATTCAGAGCAAACTTTCATCTGAGAGGGTTTGCAGCGCCCATATGAATAAAATAGAAAAATTCGTATATCTGAGAAACTGTGTTAGAGATAGAAGCATTAAATTTCACTTGAAGAATTTTTATATTCATCTGAACATTTAGAGTATAACGAGCGAACTTTTAATAGGGACTATGAATAAAATACAAAATACTGTTTATCTAGGAAAATATAGAACTAGATTCATCAAATTTTGATTATATTACTTTAATATTCTAAAAAGATCTGAAAAATTTGAGGATAAAGGGCGGACTTTAATTTTTAAAATCGTTAAGTGGGTTTTTTATTTATATTAGAGGTTAAAAAAATATTGTATATCCCAAGGCATTAGAATAAGAATTATTCTTTAAGACTAAAGGTAAATATTAAATTTTAGCAAGTAAGAAGTAAATATATCATTAATGTATTATTTTAGAATTTAAATGAAATATATTGTCAGAGAAATTATAATAAACATTTAAGAAAAATTTTATAATTTAGTAACTAAATAAGAATTTTTTGATTATGTATTTAATTTCAATAGGGGTAGCGGAGCACACCGGGTATTAGCTAGTTATACCCTACACCACTATAGTGGGAAGGGTATTATACGTTTGTGCTGATGTTTGTAACATACAAAAAAATTGGTCCAATACCAACCTTAAAATATACCGATCGATTCAGAATCATTTTTTGATTCGATCAAGACATGTCCGTCCGTCCGGCTGGCTGTGTAAAACTTGTGCGCAAGGTACAGGCAATTTTCAAGATAATCTGATTAAATTTGGATTAAGCATGTTTTTTGGCACAGGGACGAAGCCTATTGAAAATGGTTGAAATCGGTCCATTATTTCACCTAGCCCCCATACAACCGTACCTCCCGATTTGAACTTTTTATGCCATAATTACGTTAAATATTCTATTATCTCTCTAAAAATTGGTACAAATAAGTTTTATATAATTATAAATGACACTGCAGATTTTCGTAAGGATTGGCCCTTATTTGACCCTAGCCCCATACAAACCCCCTTCAAAAAATGTCTTAAACGTCTAAAATTGACTTGTAACCATTTGTATCGCAATGAAACTCAACAAAACTAACTGTTATTTAAAAATATATCCTTTCCCAAATTTACCGAGGATCGGCCCATATTTGACCTATATAAAGCCTCATTTAGAAATTTAGGGTTTTTAATCAATAAATTGCTTAAATATTTTGGAATAATATTCAACATAAAAGTTTCTTTATAAAAAGTAAAAAATTTTAAAAATATACTCATGGTGTAGGGTATTGTATGGTCGGCCATGCCCGACTATACTTTCCTACTTGTTTAATATAAAAGACTGTGACATTCATGAGAAGATTAAGAGATAAACGGGCGGACTTTCAATGTGACTTTGACCTCTCCCATATGAATTAAATTAAAAGATCGTATGTCTGGGAAACCATTAGAGCAAAAATCCTTTGACATTAATGTCAACATCAAACCATTCTTATTAATAAACTTTGATATTATCGATCTATGTTGAATCATATGTCAATATTAATATGAATATCAGGGAAATATTTGGAAGAGGGCCTTTAATAAACCATAAACCTTTTTTGTAAGAGTGGTTATATGAAGGGTAAAGTCAATTATGGACCTATCCTCGTCGGTTTATATAAAAATATAATAATGTCGCTGTATACGTATTTCTAATTCAGTCATGAGATTTAAACTAATTTTCTAGAGAAAACCGAAAATAGGGTTGATAGTTATTGACCGATCCTCATCAAATTCAGTGGAAGAACTTTTGAGCCATACATGAGCGTTAAAGTGATTTTCTGGAATGAATCTTATATAAGAGTCAATTATAGACCGATTTTTATTTTATTTCTTTTTACTTATGTACATAAATTATGTTCGCAAATAAGTTGTTTATTCGAATTTCATAGCCTAAGTCGTAATTTTAAGCAACTAATGAGAGTTAAAATAATTTTATTAAAGTGATAATTTATCGATCCATCTTCATCAATGTTGGTACGAAGATTTCAGTTCCCATAACATTTATTTATGTTGTCTTGCATATATCTACTCGTATTTTTATGGAGTCCACCCCCGTATTAGTCAATTATGAATCGCAATTTTTGTTCATACAAATATAGTTTATGTGACCATAATAGGGGCATAGAGACAAACATGTTTATGTGAAATTTCATCGCTGTAATCGTATTTGAGCGGTACAGCCAGTAACGAGCCTTACAGTCACTATCTAGGGGGGACCTTATATGGAGGGTTACCGATTTCCATTATATTTGATAAATAGTTTTTAGATAGTACAAAACTCGGTTATGTAGAATTTTACTGTTGTAATCGCGTTATTAGTCAGTTATGCGCGTTAAAGTCATTTTCTGAAAGGGACCTTATAGGGGGTAGTGTCAATTACAGACTGATCATCATAAAATATAGTGGGAGATTTTAATTAATACGAAAATTGTTTATGTCGAATTTGATCGCTGTACTCGCAGTTTTAAGCTAGTAATGAGCTTTAAAGTCATTTTCTGAAGAGGATTTTACAAGGAGGATAGGATTAATCAAGGACCGATCCTTATAAAATTTCAAAAAAGAGCTTATGGCTCGCACAAAACTTGCTTATGTAGAATTTTACTGGTGTTCTCACATTTTTAAGTCAGTAATAAGCCTTAAAGACATTTTCTGAAGGGGACATTATGTGGGGGTAGGGTCAATTATGTTCCCATCCTCATAAAATTTAAGAAAATGATTTTAGTTCCTATAAAACTTTTTATGTCGAATTTTATTGCTTTATATTTATATTCCTTAAGGTCAGATATAAGTATTCAAGTAAAGGGGACCTTATTATTTTATGGGTTCAGGGTCAATTATGGGTCTCTCCTTATAAAATCTTACAAAGAGTTTTAAGTTCTCATTAAATATGTTTGTTTATGTCGAATTTTATTGTTATATATATGCTTCTTAAGGTAGATATGAGCATTAAAGACGTTTTCTGAAGGGGACCTCATAGGTGGGGTAGGGTCAATTATGGACCAATCATTATAAAATTCTACGAAGAGGTTCATGTGCCCATAAAACATGTTTGTGCCGAATTTCCCCACTATCGACATTTCTCTTAGCCAGTTATGAGCGATAAAGTCATTTTTTGAAGGGGACTTTATATGGGGGTAGCAAATTATGGACCGATCCTTATAAAATTCTACGAAGAGATTTATGTTCCCATAAAACATGTTTGTGCCGAATTTCACAACTTTTGATGCTTTTCTTATCCAGTTATGAGCGATAAAGTCATTTTCTGAAGGGGACTTTATAGGGGGATAGGGTCAATTATGGACCGATCCTTATAAAATTCTACGAAGAAATTAACGTCCCCATAAAACATGTTTGTGCCGAATTACACCGCTATTGATGCTTCTGCTAGCCAGTTATGGGCGATAAAGTCATTTTCTGAAGGGGGTCTTATATGGGGGCTAGGCGAAAACGTAGACCGATATTGCCCATTTTCAATACCAAACAAACTGCGTCAATTTTAAGCATCTATGCAAAATTTCAGATCGCTGGCTACCTCCATTTGGACTCTATCATGTTTTCACCAGACAGGCGGACATGGCTAGATCGTCTTAGAATCGTATAAGGACCCAGAATATATATACTTTTATGGGTCTTAGACAAATATTTAAATGTGTTACAAACGGACAAAAACAATATAACCCCCATCTTTTTGATGGTGGGTATAAAAACAGTGATATTAATACTAACATTTAGAGAACAAGTTAGAGTACTATATTCGGTTGTGCGTAATTTTAAATACCCTCCACCAGCAAGCTTCTTCTTATTAAAATCCATTTAACTATCAAATTTTTTGATAACTCGACAAAAGTTGTGTTTCCGTAATGAAGGTACAAACATTTATTTATGTGTGGAACTAATTTTGATTAGGCCCAGAAAAATTTGTATTGACTTTCGGTTGTGGACCTCGTACGGATGCCATGACTTATTATGAAAAGATCATGCAGATGCCAAATATTAGGAGAACGATTTGTGTATTTTTCCGACATGAGTATTTATAGTGAAGTAAATGTTTGAGTGATTTTTGAAACTATTTAAATGACTGTAAATCAGAAGTATGATCAATATTAGGCCTGTTTGAAAAATGTTTATCAGAATGATCTATCTATACACAGAACATAATAAATGTATGGATATTAATATTTGGTTATGAGTTATATGAGTTATATTTTTTCTGATTTTCGGGAGGGAACCTTGTATGGGAGCTATGACCAAGGATGGACCGATCGAGAAAAAAATTTAAATAACATTATCATTAAAAAATTGTATTTATGACAAATATTTTATGGGTATGGGTATTGGTAATGAGTTATGTGCTTTAAAGTGTTTTTCTAAAACGACCTTGTATGGGAGCCATGATCAATTATGAACCGATCGGAAAAACTTTCACAATATTATTTCTCTCTATATGAGCAATATTTGTGCCAAACTTTATATGGATATTTTAATTTAGTAATAAAAAGTGATTCTCGGGAGGCGACCTTGTATGAGAGCTGTGACCAATTATGGACCGATGCAAAAAAACTTTTATGATAATATTTCTGTATATAGGAGCAATACTTGTACCAAATTCTATATAGATATCCTAATTTAGTAATGAGTTACGGGTTTTTTAAGTGATTTTCGTGACGGGACGTTGTATTGGAGCTATGACCAATTGTGGACCGATCGGAAAAACCTTTCACAATAATATTTGTATGCATATGAGCAATACGTATACCAAATTTTATATCGATACCTTAATTTTGTAATGAGTTATGTGCGTTTAAATGATTTTCGGGAGGGGACCTTGTATGGGAGCTATGACCAATTATGGACGATCGGAAAAACCTTTCACAGTAATATTTATACTCATATGAGTAATACTTATACAAAATTTTATAACGATATCTTAATTTTGTAACGAGTTATGTGCGTTTAAGTGATTTTCGGGAGGCGACCTTGTATGGGAGCTATGACCAATTGTGGATCGATCGGAAAAAAAAATTCACGGTAATATTTCTTTATATGACAGCAATACTTGTACCTAATTTTATATCGATATCTTAATTTAGTAATGAATTATGTGCGTTTAAGTGATTTTTCGGAGGGGACCTTGTAGGCGAGCTATGACCAATTGTGGACCGATCGGAAAAAATTTCATAGTAATATTTCTTTATATGAGGGCAATACTTGTACCAAATTTTATATCGATATCTTAATTTAGTAATGAATTATGGATGTTTAAGTGATTTTCGGGAGGGGACCTTGTGTGGGAGCTATGTTCAATTATGGACCGATCCAGAAAATTTTTGCTCTGAATGAGTTCTATTGATATAACATTTCAATCTGTGATAGTTTGTAAAGATATCGACATTGCGACGGTAGTTATTAACAAAAAAAAACAATTTTCCGGGAATATGTACTCTTGTATGGGAGGTATATGAAATTGTGTACCGATCCTGGCTGAGATGAAGCCCTTGCGTAGAAACGAATGTGTGGTGATTTTAATGGAATTATCTCGCATAGTTTTCAAGAAAATTACATTAGTATATGTGAAAAATGCTTATTTTTTCCAGGTTGTTTAAAATTTTGATTCATAACTTTTCCCGATGTGAACCGATTTTGCTTATTTTCAATACCAAACTGCTTAGAATAAATATTTTCGGTGAATTTAGTTGATCTCCTTGGCTTAGTTTTAACGTGAGTGTGTTTTATACTGACAGACAGACGGGCAAAGCTTAATCGACTCAGAATTTCACAAGGACCCAGAATATATATACTTTCTTGGGTCTCAGATAAATATTTCTTGGTGTTTGGAACGACAAACTTATATATACCCTCTATCACCACTTATGGTGGTGGAGGGTATAAAAAT
>NC_060950.1:47167939-47170342 GCF_022045245.1 Lucilia cuprina | reverse complement strand
GAATATATATACTTTCTTGGGTCTCAGATAAATATTTCTTGGTGTTTGGAACGACAAACTTATATATACCCTCTATCACCACTTATGGTGGTGGAGGGTATAAAAATGGGCGGATTTACAATGGGACCTTGGCATCTCCCATATGAATTAAATACAAAATTTTGTATATCTGGGAAATTATTATAGTATTCAAATTATTCATATGTTACATTACAATCTAAAATCATATGGATAAATTGGCGAACTTGCAACAATTTGCGTGGCATCCCCAATATATATATACAAATTTATATCTAAAAACTATTATTGTTAGAATTTCCGAAATCGTAATGTTTGTATACCCTCCACCACAATCAGTCGGTATAGTGGGTTTGTCGTTCCGTGTGTAACACCAAGAAATAGTTATCTAAGACCTAACAATGTTTAAATATTCTGGGTCCTTATAAAATTCTGAGTCTATTTTAAAGTGAGTCTGTGTAAAACACGCTCACTTTAAAACTAAGCAAAGGAAATCAACCAGCAAAGGAAATTTGGCATTGAAAATCATCAAAATCAGTTCATATCTATCACAAATTATAAATTATAAATATGAAGTTTTCTCAGAAACTAACAAAGATATTTCGATGAATTTTGTCACGCATAATTTTTTCTGGGCAGTGATCAACTATGTTCAAAATCTTTTCAATCGATCCAATATTTCCGATAGCCCCCATACAAAGGTATAATTCCAGGAAGTTTATCGTTAATAACTCCCCCAAATATATCGGTATCAACACAAAATGTTGTACATGCAAATATAATATGAACAGAAATCATACTATCACCGTAGATCTAAGCCGGTCCACAATTGGTCATAGCTCACATATAAGGTCCACTTCCGAAAATCACCTAAACGTACATATTTCATTGAATTCTAAAGCTATTGTGATAAAATTCGAGTATTTTGTGTACATAAAAATCATTCTACTAAATTTTTTACAGATCGGTCCATTACTGGTCATAGCTCCCATATAAGTCCCACCTACGAATTACTCTACTAAATGTTTTCCGGATAGGCCCATAATTGGTCATAGCTCCTATATAATGTCCACCTCCGAAAATCACTAAAACGCATATATTTCATTGAATTCTAAAGCTATTGGGATTAAATTCGATAAAAATATATCTTGTGTATATTCAAATCATTTCACAAATTTTTTTACGGATCGGTCCATATATGGTAATAGCTCCCATATAAGTCCCACTTCCAAAAATCACTTAAACGCTCATATTTAATTGTCAAATAAAGTTATCTTGATAAAATTCGACACAAATATGTTTTGTGTAAGATCATAGCTCCTATACATATAAAGTCCACTTCCGAAAATCAACGAAACGCACACATTTCATTAGTTAATAAATATATTGTAGTAAAATTCGACTTGCATTTTTTTTCTATAAATCATTATACGAAATTTTTTCCTTATCGTTCGATAATTGGTTACAACTCCCATATAAGGAACACTTCCGAAAATAACTGGGTTTAGCTAGTTTGTTTTATAAATCTAATCAATAACTAAAAAAATTGTGCATTTATGTGTGGTAGATTAAAAATTATGAGGTTTTCATTTATTTATGCATATATTTAAATGATTTTTTTAAAATTGCATTAAATCCAAAATGGTTGTTTTTTCAAACGGCTTATAGATTTTGTTCTATGCCTCATTAATATCAACCTAAAATTATACAATTTTATTCTTTTTAATTAGAGGGAAGAGTGTGTTCCATTAGTTTTTATACCCACCATCAAAAAAGATTATTTTGTCATTCCGTTTGTAACACATTGAAATATTCGTCATAGACCCATAAAAGTATATATATTCCGGGTGCTTATTGAATTCTAAGACAATTTAGCCATGTCCGTCCGTCCGTCTGTCTGTTGAAATCACAATAGGGACCACACGAGAATAGCTAGACAATTGACATTTTGCTCAAATATTCCCTATTGCTAAGGTTTGTTTGGTATTGAAAATGGGCAATATCGGTCCACTTTTTCGGATAGCCCCCATACAAGTGGACCTCCTAAAAACAGCTCTAACGGACATAACTGCTTTAGAAGTGCGAATATAGCGATGAAATTCGACATAAATACATTTTATATGATCCAAAAATTTTTTTACCAAATTTTTTGAGGATCTGTCCATAATTGACCCTACCACCCATATAAGGTGTTGCGGGTTGAATTTGCCTCACGAATGTGTTCGTTGAATGTCCCTAGCCAGTTAGTTGTTGTGTTCTGCATTGATGTGGTTTATTTAGGGATGGGATTGTTTTTCGTTATATATGTTCACTGAAAGAATTAATTTCATGGTGGAATGAATAAAATTAGACTCCAGACTTGAGTAAACTTACCTTTCTTCCTGA